>NW_022437147.1:0-48040 GCF_009761245.1 Sapajus apella | reverse complement strand
AACATGCTGAAAATATAGGTGTGAGCCAATTGACTTGGCCTAATTTTTTGTTAAATGTATTTGTTTTTTGTTTATTTTCATTTCATTTTATTTTTTAGAGACAGAGTCTCACTCTGTCACCTAGGCTGGAGTGCAGCAGCCTGATCACAGCTCACTGAAACCTCAACCTCCCAGGCTCAAGTGATCCTCCCACCTCAGCCTCCCGAGTAGCTGGGACTACCAGCATGTGCCACCATCCCTAGCTATTAAATGTATTTGTTAAACACAGCAACAACATGTATGTCATCTCTGCCCCGCCTCACGGATAAGGCCTTCCAGTGTCACAGCTGTATGAAATGATTCCCCTCGCACATCATTGGGTAACTGAGGACCGGTCATTTTCCTCCCTAGACTGGGACCCTCAAAGGGAGTCACTGTGGCTTTCTGCACTGTCAGGGCCCAGCACAGGATCCCTGCTCTGAGACAGGGGCCCCTCACCGTCCTCACCCAGAACAGGCAGCAGCTGCTCTCAGCAGGGGGCGTTAGAGGCAAAGCTGCACCTTGCATGATGACAATTCTGACTCTGGAGATGCAACAAAACATTCTATTTAAGTTATTTTAATGCAGGTAATTTTAAGTACATTGCATATTTATTCCATCTTAAACAGTCTGTTGAGTGCGCATGATTCAGCTTTTGCCTCATCACTCAGTCGTTGTCATTACCAAATATTCGACTTGACCTTAGGAGCAGAGGATGTACACAGGACCATTCTTCCCACCACAGTCCCTGGCTTCCGACTCTCTGTGTTGTTGCTTTTTATTTAATTATTTTTTATTTTATTTTATTTATTTTTGAGATGGAATTTCGCTCTTGTTGCCCACACTGGAGTGCAACGGTGTGATCTTGGCTCACTGCAGCCTCTGCCTCCTGGGTTCAAGCAATTCTCCTGCCTCAGCCTCCTGAGTAGCTAGGGTTACAGGCGCATGCCACCATGCTCAGCTAATTTTTTTGTATTTTTGATAGAGATGAGGTTTCACCATGTTGGCCAGGCTGGTCTCGAACTCCTGACCTCCAGTGATCCACCAGCCTCCCAAAGTGCTAGGATTACAGGCATGAGCCACAGCGCCCAGCCATGCTGCTGCTTTTTACAGCCAGTGTTTTCTAGTTTCTTGTTCAGAGAGAGGTGTTAAGCCCACTTTATGATGTGATCAGTTTGCTTATTTCTATAGTTTCCAATTTCTGGTGGCCAGAAAGGTAGAAAACTGAGATATTTTTAAAAAGGCTGGGCGTGGTGGCTTACACCACCAGTCCCAGCACTTTGGGAGGTTGAGGCAGGAGGGTAGCTTGAGCTCAGTAGTGCAAGATTAGCCTGGACAGCTAGACTCCATCTCTTAAAAAGTAATTACATGCATGAAATATCAATACATAGATCAGAGTCCCAAAATATATAGCCAGAAATAAACCCTAGTGTATATGAAATGGTAATCTGTGTAGTACATCATAGTTTAAACATCACATAGTAGTGAGAAAAGAAATAATTATTTAATAAACTTGTAATGAAAAACATGGGTTCATCAGAGGGTGGAGAGAGGCATATTCCTCTTCTCACTTCATACCACCCTCCAAAATTAGTTCCAGTCACCCACCTGTTTAATTTAAAGAAAATAATGGAAAAGATATATGAATATTTTTAATTCAGGTGGAACAGAAAAGGCTGTACGGGAAGGGTGAAGGTAATAATGGAATGCCTGTTAGACTGTTAAGGCCCTTAAAAATGATGTCTTCAGCCAGGCTTGGAGGCCCACACCTGTAATCCCAGCACTTTGGGGGGCCGAGGCGGGCAGATCACAAGGTCAGGAGTTCGAGACCAGCCTGGCCAATATGGTGAAACCCCGTCTCTACTAAAAATACAAAAATTAGCCAGGCATGGTGGCACACACCTGTAGTTCCAGCTACTTGGGAGGCTGAGGCAGGAGAATTGCTTGAACCCACGAGGCAGAGGTTGCAGCGAGCCGAGATCATGCCACTGTACTCCAGCCTGGGTGACAGAGCAAAACTCTGTAAAAAAGAAAAGCCTGGTGAATATTGATATGGGCCATATTGTTATGGCTGCTCTTAGATCCCGGGAAACCAGCATCCATCACTTGTTCAATGACAGCAGCTCAGTTGTCTGCTGTCTTTCCCAGAGGACTTTGAACTCATCCTGTGGCCTCCCTTATAAAATCCTAAATTCCACAAAAAAAGGGTAAATTATTAAGGGGAAATAATCAGTGAACAAGGACTGAGATGCTCTCGGGAGTGAGGGGGCTGAGCTGAAGTTAAAGCCATGCCTTACATGGGTTGCAGAATGTGCACCAATCACAGCCTTTGTAGATTTCACTTCAGATCTCAGACTTCTTCAGCAGCCCAGGTCAATCACTTTGGGTGAAGACACCCTGGTGAGAAACTGGTCCTTCCCAGCATGGGCACCCAGGTGTGCGCTGTGTACAGTAGAATATGTCTCTCTCTGTGTAAATACGTGCCTTTACTTGAAATCTGTACCTTTTGTCCATGTGACCTCCTTGTAGGCCGATCAAATGAAGAGGAGGAAACTTCTGATTCTCCTCTAGAAAAGCAAACTCGATCTAAGTACTGCACAGAAACCTCCAGCGTCCACGGTGACTCACCCTATGGTTCTGGTACCATGGACACCCACAGCCTGGAGTCCAAAGCGGAAAGAATCGCAAGGTACAAAGCAGAAAGAAGACGACAGTTGGCAGAGAAATATGGGCTGACTCTGGATCCCGAGGCCGACTCCGAGTATTTATCCCGCTATCCCAAGTCCAGGAAGGAGCCTGATGCTGTTGAGAAGCGGGGAGGAAAAAGTGACAAACAGGAGGAGTCAAGCAGGGATGTGAGTTCTCCATACCCTGGGACAGAGACGATGGGGCTCAAGACCTGTGCAGGTGAATCCAAGGACTATGCCCTCCGCGGGTGTGATAGCGCTTCTGACCAGGAGGTGCTGCTGAACATAGAAAACCAAAGACAAGATCAAGAGCTGAATGCCACCCGGCAGGACCATGACCTGCCCCCAGCCGCCGAGAGTTCCTTGACCTTCTCTTTCTCTGGGCGAGAATCCTCCTTCACGGAAGTGCCACGGTCTCCAAAGCACGCGCAGAGCTCGTCCCTGCAGCAGGCAGCCTCCCGGAGCCCCTCCTTTGGTGACCCACAGCTACCCCCTGAGGCCCGACCCAGGTAAGCATCCAGCCCATGCTAACCACCCTGAACACAGGAGAATACCTTCTTTTTGCCTCTCTGTGTGATAGGGTTTGGGTATTCTTAGCATCCTGTGGAGGTCAAGGCTCACTGGAGAAATATCATGGTATGTGATTCTTCTTTCTTTTTTTTTCCGGAGACAGGGTCCCACTCTGTTGGCCAGGCTGGAATACAGTGGTGCCGTCACAGCTCACTGCAGCCTTGAACTCCTGGGCTCAAGCAGTCCTCCCACCTAAGCCACTTAAGTAGTTGGGAGAACAGACACATGCCACCATGCCCAGCTAAGTTTTACATTTTTTTCTGTAGAGACAGGGTCTCACTATGTTGCCCAGGCTGATCTTGAATTCCTGGCCACTAGAGATTCTCCTGTTCAACCTCCCAACATGCTGGGATTACAGGGATGAGCCACCACACCTGGCCTAAGATTCTTACATTTCCACAGTATCAAAACAGGCTCTACCAAAGCAGGAAGCCTGATGCTCTTTTGTTTCTTACGTTCTTTTCAAAAACAAACTGAATGGGTTTCATGGTCGCACTTTCATGGATGCCTCACTTCAGGACCCCTCTTACGGGTTTCCCACCTGCCTTTCATAGTGCTTTTCGTGGGTTTTCTGTAATCATACCTGAGACCAAGGATTGTTACTGATTGCTTTTGTTGCTGAGATTAGAATCACAGAGCAGAAGAAGCACCACTAACCTACAGAAGCGTCTCAGCGCAGGGCACAGGCATACAACTGCAATGTACACGGAATAGAACTAGAATGCTTAGTTCTGTAAGTATAGCACACACTAGGACACGGACGTGTGTGAGAACCCCGCATTAGAAAGATCAGCCATTAGACAAACCGCTGTGTAAAAGGATCCACTCAAGATAAGAGCCGCTCCCGTTTGGAGAAATTAAAAAAGGTACGAAATCAGAAAGTCAGATGCCAGAAGAGAATATGTGTTTATTCCCAGATTTACATTTTAAAAGTGTGATGGCCATAATAAAAAATGTAATTTACTTAACTGTCCTGCTTAAAGCTTTGGGGTAATTGTCTAAGTGGATCTTAAGGGTATTTTTCAGTTCGAACAACCAATAGCTTCCCAGGTGAATTGAGAAGGGATGAGAACCTAAGGTTAGGCAGATTCATTCTGAAAGAAGAAGGCTAATATGTGGGAAGCACCCCTATTTTTTTCCCTCTGGGATAGAGGGATGCACACTGGCTCATCTCTAAGTGGCAGTAACACATCTGAAGCAGATCCTTGTGGTATTGAAATTTATTTATTTATTTATTTTTATTTTTTGAGACAGAGTTTCGCTCTTGTTGCCCATGCTGGAGTGGGTGCAATGGCACAATCTTGGCTCACCGCACCCTCTGCCTCCCAGGTTCAGGGGTTCCAGCAACTCTCCCGCTTCAGCCTCCCAAGTAGCTGGGATTACAGGCATGCGCCACCACACCTGGCCAATTTTGTATTTTTAGTAGAGACGGGGTTTCTCCATGTTGGTCAGGCTGGTCTTTGAACTTCCAGCCTCAGGTGATCCACCCGCCTCAGCCTCCCAAAGTGCTGAGATTAGAGGCATGAGTCACCACACCTGGCTGGTATTGAGATTTATTAAGCCAAAGACCTGTCACTTGAATACTTGAGCACCCAGACTAAAATATTTAGAGAGAGCAGCTTACAAGACAATGAAATACTATAGATCCCAAGGATGTATTCTGAGGATCTTTGTTCAGCCTTTAGCTTTAGCTATTGGAATATAGGGACTATGAGTTACTGTGTCATTTTTTTTTAATGAAGGTCTTTTGTTTGGGGAATTTGCATTTCATCATAGAAACTATGTTCTTGTATTAGTTACTCTACCAAAGGAAGTCCTTCATGTATTTTTTGAGGAGGCCAAAGAACCTAACAGACTCCAATGTAGAAAGAATATTAGAGATCTATAACTACACTGGTTTAAAAGAAATGAGGAATTTAATTTCAGATTGCCACATGTTGACAGCTGTTGAAATTCTTATCACGGTATCTGAGTTAGTTACCCAGATCACATATAATAGATTCTCAATAAGATTTTAAATCAGTTATAATAGTAATTAAGACTTTGTTAAGCATTCCAAGTAAAAAGACAGGATACTTCATATTTTGTGTTGAGTTAAAATCTTAATATTCAAAAATGAGTATAACTTGTCTTAAGATCTAGACAAAAGCATTTTTGACATATTTATTCCTGTAACAAAATAAAGCCACTTCTTCATAAGTTATTTTGAAGATGCATATTACCTAGAAGTTTTCAAAAGCCAAGTGTTAGCTTCACAGCACTTTAGTTTCATGAAAAAGATTTAAAAGGATTGAGAAATTATAAAGGACTTTTAGAAGAGACACAAGCCTTATTTTCTAAGCCATTTAAGGTATACAATTCTATTATTCATAGACAAAGAAACACAAATTAGTTTATATGTTTAGTAGGAAAATACCTGAGATATATTTACATAAAGAGGGATGGAAAATGTGTGACAAACTTGACATTTAGAAAAATTAAGATTTACGGCCAGGCACGGTGGTTCACGCCTCTAATCCTAGCACTTTGGGAGGCTGAGGCAGGTGGATCACGAGGTCAAGAGATCAAGACCATCCTGATCAACATGGTGAAACCCCGTCTCTACTAAAAGTACAAAAATTAGCTGAGCATGGTGGCACACACCTGTAGTCCCAGCTACTCGGGAGGCTGAGGCAGGAGAATTGCTTGAACCCAGGAGGCAGAGGTTGTGGTGAGCCAAGATTGCGCCACTGCACTCCAGCCTGGGTAACAAGAGTGAAACTCCATCTCAAAAAAAAAAAAAAGAAAAAAAAAATTAAGATTTACGCTGTAATGACAGCACTTATTCAGCTTGTAAAAATGGATTTACAATGGATAAAATTCTGCTTAGACATTCTTTATCTAGAGGCAGGAAATTCAAGTTTCAGAAAGTCATTGTCTGACTCCTATTTAGGAAGAAGCAAGATGAACCAAAAAAATACATTGTAACCGAAAACAGTAAAGGAGGAAACCTCCTAGTGACCTAAATAACAGTTTGTGAAAATAATAATGTCATCTGATACGGAAACATGTAACCGAAAACTTTACAATTAACAAGGGAAGAAAAAAGTATCCGTAAATAATTTTTAATGTTGTGATTTTTTGTGGATTTTTTTTCCGCCACGAAAATGGAATGTTTTTCTCACTGCTACACTCTCTTATCATCTCGCTCTGCCAGACTTTTTGGCTGTTAAATCTCTGAATCCACACATTCCCATTTAATCATTTTATTCTGTGCTTGCTAGGCTGTTTTATTATTTACATATGAATATACCATCAAAAGGCCACCAATAGTGTCCTAAACATTCAAATGTGAGCCTCATCTCCAATACTCAGTTTTTGAATGTGCTCACATACACTAACACCTGTGCACACCTGTGCTATACAAAGAATAATCATAGATTCTTTTTTTTGGGGGGGGGGGTGAAGGCTCGCTCTGTTGCCCAGGCTGGAGTGCAATGGCGCAGTATGGGCTCATTGCAACTTCCGCCTCTGGGGTTCAAGTGATTCTCCTGCCTCAGCCTCCCAAGTAGCTGGGATTATAGGGGCCCACCACAACGCCCAGCTAATTTTTGTATTTTTAGTAGAGATGGGGTTTCACCATGTTGGTCAGGCTGTTCTGGAGCTCCTGATCTCGTGATCCACCACCCTCGATCTCCCAAAGTGCTGGGATTACAGGCATGAGCCACCACGCCTGGCCAATAATCATTAATTCTTTTTTTTTATTTTTTTTTTTTGAGACGGAGTTTCGCTCTTGTTACCCAGGCTGGAGTGCAATGGCGCGATCTCGGCTCACCGCAACCTCCGCCTCCTGGGTTCAGGCAATTCTCCTGCCTCAGCCTCCTGAGCAGCTGGGACTACAGGCACGTGCCACCATGCCCAGCTAATTTTTTGTATTTTTAGTAGAGACGGGGTTTCACCATGTTGACCAGGATGGTCTCGATCTCTTGACCTCGTGATCCACCCGCCTCGGCCTCCCAAAGTGCTGGGATTACAGGCTTGAGCCACCGCGCCCGGCCAATCATTAATTCTTATAGTTCACTATACTATACTCTTTAAGCATTATAGGCAAAATAATAGTCTTTAGGACAATATTTAGCTGAGTAATAAATTGATTTCACAGTCTTTAGTATTCAGTTTATATGATAAAGATGATTTTTTAAAAATTAGTTAACTGATTAGTTGACATTATAGGATCTTTAGCTTAGAAATTCTGTTAGATGCCCAGGAATTCAGATGCACACATTGTTCTGAAGAAAACTAAGAATGTGCATAGTAACAAAATAGGTGAAATAGGGAATAGTAAGACACTTCCAGCCCCACCTCTCCAACCTTTCCAAACCTGTAAACTTGGAATTTCAGAAATAGTATTTGCTGGAGAGGTGATGTTACTGATATGAACCATTCTTTGTTAATTCCACCAGTGAATTTTAGAATAAAATCCAAAGAGATTCTGGTCCTATGGATCATTCAAATTTTTAAACATCTGAGCTTGTGCTACTACTAGAAATTCCAAATCCAAAGCTCTTGTTGAATTTGCTACTTTGTACATCTCATGTATCTATATAAAGGAAATGCACATAAAGGAAATGCACTGTCTTTGTTACTTTTATGAAGAAACTTTGTTACTTTTATGAAGAAACTCACTGTCTCCAGTCCTGCTGCTGCCTTTGCTCAGCATCTGGCCCACACTCTCTGTTCTCAGGGAACTACATGGACTGGCAAAGAGAGTGAAATGGAAGGTAGACCTCGTTTTTTAGTGAGGACCCACTCTAGAAAACCCCGTTTGTTTGTTTTGTTTGTCCTTTCTCTACTGCAGCCGCTTACCACTCCTTTCTCCCTAACAAATTGTATCCTTGGTGGTCAGAACACGATATGGAAGTTACATGCAGAGCTGAGGCTGACATTGGACCCCTGGGAGAGTTGCCATTGGTGGATGATGGTTTGAGCAGGGTTCTCTGTGGACACCGGAGAGCCAAGGATCAGCTCAGGAAATAGAGCAGGGCACTCTCTGGAATGCAGCTTCTGTAACACCTTGAGATGGTGCAGACTGAGCCACTAAGAAAGGAAGGGGCTTATGCTAGGCACTTGGAGTTTATTTCTGATTGCATTTGCTCATCACCCAATGAGAAGTTTTAGTGTAAACTAGACATCTGGCTCGGTGGTCTGTTTCTATGCACTGAGAGCATCCACACTCCTGTGTCCACTAGCAGGCAGGTTTTCTGACACAGGCTGTGGGATTCAGGACAGCACATCATGGAGAAACATACATCTCGGGAGCCAGTCTCTAAAAAAAAGACCTCTACGTCCTCCTCCCAACTTGTTCTGTTGCTGGAATGGAATTGGCTTCACCTTTCAGTCCCTGCACCCCCAAACACCTGTGTTCCCTGCCATACTCTAGAATTGCCGCTATTAAAATAGATGGGTAAGTCATGCCCTTTTTTCATTTCATTCTATTCTTATTGGCAAGTGAAAATTCTTATTCTTATTTTGTTGTTGTTGTTGCCCAGGCTGGAGTGCAGTGGCACAATCCCACTGCAGCTTGACTTCCTGGGCTCAAGTGATCCTCCTGCCTCAGCCTCCTGCGTAGTTGGGACTTAACAGGCACATGCCACTGTGCCCGGCTAATTTTTACATTTTGTGGTAGAGATGGGATTTCACGACATTGCCCAGGCTGGTCTCGAACTCCTGGCCTCAAGCGATCCACCCGCCTTGGCCTCCCAAAGTGCTGGAACTACACGGGTGAGCCACCAGGCCTGGCAGACAATTTCTATTCATTGGATTAAATATAAATATATCTCCTCAAACCTTAGCTTCTCTGTACACTAGCTAAAAACTCAAAGGTGTGCAAGATTTTAAATGCAAAATTTTGTCCTTGAGCCTGTGTTCTTGCAAATTTTACACCTGTGCATATCTGCAGAACAGTGATTAGCAGTTTTCCAAACAAGCAACTTTTAGTAAATTAACTGTTAATTTTAATGAGATTCAGAAGTTAATAGCCATTCTTAATGTTTTATAATTAGAAGCTGTTATATAATTAGAGCTGGACACCCACATGGTGAAAGTAATTTTACTGTGCTGGATTTGACTTCACTTTGGTAACAAGAGGCACTTTTTAGTCTGTAGACTCTTGGGAGTTTCAGGGAGTTAAAATGTGTTATTATATACTGTTATATACTTAGGATACAACCCAAGGGCAACCCCTGGCCTTTATGAAAACTTGGGGTGAGTTATTTCCTGGCAATATAATTCTCTGCCAGCCAGTTGCTGCATTAAAACAGTTCTGATGTACCTGAAGTCACCACCTCCTTGTTCTGGTCCCCAGCAACCCTATAAGTGTCTCTCCTTGTAGATGATCTCTGCCCTGTGAAGAGCTGGCCCACCCCAAGATTCCACAAAATAAATTGTCTGTTTATGAGAACAAGGCTTTTTAAGCACCATATATGACGCATGCATATAAACTGTTTCTACAGTGCCCCTGACCTTTTTTTTCTAAACTCTCTGACTTGTAAAGGACAAAACCCACAAACTCCCTGTTTGACAATGATGGAAAATAGCACTGACATAAGGAATCTCAGACGCTTAGAAACAGAAGTAATCCTGGAGATTAAGATTTTAAAAGTTACTTGATCGAGACCATAGACCTTCTTTGACAAAACTGAGACCGTCCATTCGTGCATGTTCTCTGCACCCATCAGAGCTCTTTCTGCTCCATACCATGCTCCATTTATGTCGGGGCTATTTTTCATCATTGTGGAAGGAGAGTTTGCTGGGTTTTGTCTTTTTTTTTTTTTTTGAAATGGAGTCTCACTCTGTCACCCAGGCTAGAGTGCAGTGGTGCAATCTCAGCTCACTGCAGCCTCTGCCTCCCGAGTTCAAGTGATTCTCCTGCCTCAGCCTCCTGAGTAGCTGGGACTACAGGTGAGCACCACCCTACCCAGTTAATTTTTTGTACTTTTAGTAGAGACAGAGTTTCACCATGTTCGCCAGGATGGTCTCGATCTCCTGACCTCCCAAAGTGCTGGGATTACCGGTGTGAGCCACCGCACCTGGCCTTGAAGGTTAGAGATTCTAGGAAAAAAGATTAGGACACTGTAGAAACATATGTATAGAAACATCCATACTTATGGATTTGCATAAGGCACTTAAAGCCTTCTCAAAAAAGAAAATGAAAAACTTTTAGTCTAGGATGTTTCAAACTCACTGGGCATCCTTCCATGTATCCATACCTCATCGCTGCTGATTCGGGGGTTAACTTCAGCTCTCAGGTAGTCCAGCTAATCACTCAAGAAAATTATGTTGAGCCTCCTGTGTGCCAGGCACTGTGCTCCTGGTAGGACAGATACATTTTGTTTTGTGTATAGAAATAACTACCACACCGTGGGGTAAACATGGTTCTCCAGGCCAAGGTTGGGTGACGTGGGAGTACTGAGGATGGGGAATTAACTCCTCCCCTTGGGGAAGTGAACTAAGTCCTTAAGGATATGGTGAGTGTGCTAGAAATGGAGGGGAGGCTGCCCCAGGCAGGAAGGCACAGACATCCAACGCGGACCTGGAAGGAGGAGGATGGGAGGATGTGGAGAGCCAGGTGAGGACAATCACAGAGCACCTCGGATGACATGATCAGGCGTTTGGCCTTTGCCGTGTGGACAGTGGGAAGTACCTGGAGGATTTTAAAGCAAGGATGATTGATCATGAATTTGGAAGTTCTGCTCCAGAGGAGTGCGGAGGATAGGTCTGAAGGATAATCCTTTCCCATCTCAGGGAGGCCCATTAAGTGGTTGCAGTTACCCAGGTCTGAGATAATGAGGGCTCCGGTTCCAGTTGGGGCTTTGTCATTAACCTGACCCCATTCGGCATTTCTTTTTTCTCCCTTTTATTTTTATTTTTTTTGAGATGGAGTCTTGTTCTGTTGCCCAGGCTGGAGTGCAATGTTGCGATCTTGGCTCACTGCAACCTCCGCCTCCTGGGTTTAAGAGATTTTCCTGCCTCAGCCTCCGAAGTAGCTGGGATTACACGTGCCTGCCACCACGCCCAGCTAATTTTTTTCTTTTCTTTTCTCTCTCTCTCTCTCTCTTTTTTTTTTTTTTTTTTTTTTCAGTAGTAGAGATGATGTTTCACCATGTTGGTCAGGCTGGTCGCAAACTCCTGACCTCAGGTGATCCACCCATCTTGGCTCCCAAAGTGCTGGGATTATAGGCATGAGCCACCATGATCAGGCTTGACATTTTTTCAATAGTCTGGGAGGTATTAATGGTAAGGGTGATCAGATTTCTAGAGGAGAGATTGTAAATAAATTTGATGACTAAAAGAGAGGAAAGAGAAGAGAGATGGAGGGGGAAGAGAGGTAAGAAGGAGGGGGAGAGAGAGAGAACAGGATCATGTAGGCAGGAGAGCACATGTACCTGGAACATTGGTTAGAAACTAAAAAGATGAAATTTAATAAAGTCCTGTATTTAGAGGGAAAAACATCAGTGCACAAGTTCAATATTGTGGAAACCCGATTTAACAGCAGTTCATGGGAAATAGACCTCGGGGTTTTAGTTGACAGCAAGTTCTTTATACGACTGCCAAAGTGATTAGTCCACTCTTGGGGACATTAATGAAAGTGAGTCGCCAATAGCACAGGTAGGCAGTGGTCTTCCTGCATCCTGCAGTGGCCACATTACACCTGAGTATCTCTTTCTAATAGGGCCACTGACAAATTCATCCAGAAAAGGGTCCGTCTTCCCATCTGCCCTGCTTTCCTGACCTTTCCAGGTTTTTATTTTATTTTGTAACTTCTCTCTGTCTTAACCCGTTTATGCCTGAGGTTGCGATGTTTTTAATTTTTGCAATCAGACCTTGGCCGTGATTTTGACCAGCAGGATATAAATAGCTCCCACATGCTTAGTGTTACACTAATGGAACACTAGACATAAAGGGCTAATAGAAACTGGGATCATTTTTGGAGTCACTTCCACTTTCTGTGGTGTTTAGACTCTGCACCAGTCTGCTCTCATGATCAGACTGTGAGTGTCCCAGAGACAGAGCTGGAGCTTGGCTCAGCCTGGCATAGGGAGCCCTGATGTTATCAGTTTGGCTTCTGGGTTGCTGAAAGGGTACTGGAAGGGAAAAGAGGAGAAACAGGTCACAAGCCAAATGAGGAGTCCCACAGATGCCACTTCACAGACACCTATGTCGTAGGAAGGATATTCAAATGCCCAGCACCTAATGGGTCCAAGAAATAGAATAAGACCTACTATGTGATAGCACAACAGGGTGATTATAGTCAATAATAATTGTGCATTTTAAAATAACTAAAAGTATAATTCAATTGTTTGTGACAAAAAGGATAAATACTTGAGGGGATGGATACCCCATTCTCCATGATGGGATTATTATGCATTGCATGCCTGTATCAGAACATCTCAGGTACCCCATAAATATATACATGTCCTATGTACCCACAAAAAATTAAAAAAAAATACGCCAAATGCCAGGCACCCTAGATCATGGCTGTCGTATCCAGAAGAGGATTTTAGCAATTTTGTAAGGATTTTTCCAGACACGGCACTGCGGATTTGGTATTAAGCCCATCTGTAAGTCTGGTAAGGATGATTGCAGTGATAGCAGTACTTTAGGAGAAGCTTTAGGAGAAGGGGCGATACCCCTGCCTTAGTCATTTTCATATCTCCTTCACTGCAACTGGGATATCCAACAATTCCAAGTGACCTAGCAAATCATTTCTGAATGAATGTTCTGCCGTTTTCTGTGTTTGCTTAAAGTGTCAGCAAGCTATGGCAGTGCTGTTTGAAATAGCCAAGCTGCAAACTGTTTATTGTTACACAACCCATGAGACACTTGCACCCGAATGTAAATCATGTACGGTTTCCTTCATTGAGAAAATCATGCCGTGAAGAAAATGTCAGCTGAGCTACACAGCAGGCTCAGCGCTGTTGTGAATTTCCCTCTGGTTCGGACTTTTATCTAATCATGGACCGGGGACACCGATCAGCGGAACACGCCGTGAGCAGCACTTGTTTATACAGCAGGGCAGTTTTTGCTTTGTCTGCGACTGGGGTTCTTGTATGTGGTCTTGAGTCAGGCTGCTCATAAATATTATTAAACAGTAAATGGGCATCGTGATAAGCGAGTAGAAAATCGTCGGCCGCTTGTGGAGCCTTGTGAGCTCAGTCCACAGCCCCGAAAGGCTGCTTCTGGTCTAGTCTCATGGTGAAATCTGTCAGGTCCCCGATTACCTTATTCTAGGAGTGGTGGTTCAGATCAGGAGATGAGGGGATGCCAGTCCAGCCTCACACTCCCTCAGATTCCGGCATTTTCTGACAGTTGTGCTGTCTGCACGTACCTCCTGCCTCCCTCCTTTCTGGGCTGCGGTTACAGCATTTGGACCTTCAGCGCTGAGGTTAGCTCAGAGGGAAACTGGAAGAAACTGGTTACCTCACATGTTTACCTTGCTTCTGCTCTCAGAAAATGCTACGTTTTCATTACTCAAGAAGCTCTTACTCTATAACCTAATGATGATTTTTTTTTTTTTTTTTTTTGAGGCAGAGTTTCGCTCTTGTTACCCAGGCTGGAGTGCAATGGCGCGATCTCGGCTCACCGCACCCTCCGCCTCCCGGGTTCAGGCAATTCTCCTGCCCCAGCCTCCTGAGTTGCTGGGATTACAGGCATGCACCACCATGCCCAGCTAATTTTTTTGTATTTTTAGTAGAGACGGGGTTTCACCATGTTGACCAGGATGGTCTCGATCTCTTGACCTCGTGATCCACCTGCCTCGGCCTCCCACAGTGCTGGGATTACAGGCTTGAGCCACCGTGCCTGGCCTGATGATATATTTTTTAAGTGAGATACAATTTACATCAAATGCGCAGATTTTAAAGATGCAGCTTGGTGAGTTTGCTTAAATGTGTAACCATTACCCCAGTTAGGAGAGGAAACATTTCCATCATCCTTTGTGCCTCTGTCCCCCAGAATTGATTCTTGACTCTACGTGCAAAGGCTGCTGTAGCCTCACAGTATCCTATTTTCATCTCATTATGTTGTATAAAGCAAATCTCCCACTGTTAATTTTTTTTTTTTTTTTTTGAGACAAAGTCTTGCTTTGTTGCCCAGGCTGGAATATAGTGGCTCTATCTCGGCTCACTGCAAACTCTGCCTCCTGGATTCCAGCAATTCTGCCTCAGTGTCCCAAATAGCTGGGACTACAGGCACACGCCACCATGCCCAGCTAATTTTTGTATTTTTACTAGAGATGGGGTTTCACCATGTTGGACAGGCTGGTCTTGAGCTTCTGACCTCAGCCTTCCAAAGTTCTGGGATTACAGGTGAGAGCCACTGTGCCTGGCCTCCACTATTAATTTCTTAACCAAGCCTTGTTTATCAAAAACAATTAAGCATAACATTAAGGAACACTTCATGAAATAACGTCACAGAAGATTAAAAGAAAAAAAGAGAAAATAAAAATAAAGAGAAAAATAACCACCATAATTCAGATGTCATCTTTTTTTTACTCATGTTTTTTAAAAACTCACTTGCTGTTTCATTGCCTCTCCAAAACAATGCCCCCTGGGCCCCAGAAGTAAATTTTGCACTTTGATGCAATGATGTATCTTAAAATCTGAGTTGAGGCATCCCTTAGCCAACTCCCTCAGTATTATAATCAGGCTGTGCTGCTCCAGGGTGGAAAACTCAGCCCACATCCTTCCACTGCCTGACTCCTTTGATTTTATATTGTTCATTGGAGAAACAAAGGAAGAAGGTAATTGGGTTCTGCGGAATTCATGAGTAATTGAATAATTCTGCTGATGGTGGAACCGGCACTAGAGAGAGCTCCATATCTGGTCAGGGTTCTGGCTGTGACCAGGAAGTTCTTGGTGTCTTCCTTGCTTAACCTTAGAGCCGGTGAACTCTGGCACCCCAACCTCATTCTTACCCATTCAAACCAAGGAAGCAACCATTTTTTAGGATGTGGAAAGCCTATAGCTCTGGAAGGCTGGAAGGTACAGGCTGGGGGGTCCCATTGCACTGGGTCCAAGCCCCACCCTTTTGTTACCAGCCGTGTGATTGTGGGCAGTTCCTGTCCTTTTTCCCTTGCACCTTGAGGTCTGCATCTATAAAACAGGATGAGAAGACCTCACAGAGTTGCTGTGGAGATTATCATTCACCAGTTCATCCATTCCATGAGCATCTGAGACCTGCTGTTCGCCATTCGTAGTTCTGAGTGGCGAGGAGATGAACATGAACGAAGCCTGTCCCTCCAGAGGCTGACACATCCTAGTGAAGAGAGAGGGCTGCCACGGAGCGGGTGTGTGGTAGGCATGACGTTGGCAAGACCACAGATCCAGGAGGGCCTCAGAGTCACCGCCTGGGCTTTGGGTTTTGTGCTACTTGATATGTGGAGCCATAGGAGGGTTTCAACAAGAGGAATGACCCAGCTGCCTTACATTTCAAAATACTACTCTGGCTGCCAAGCTGGAGATAGACTTTAGGGGGGCCAGGATGAAAACAGGTAGAATAATGAGGTCATCTTGGTAACATAGGTGAGAGGCGGTGGTGGCTTGAACTAGAATGACAGCAGCACGGGTGCAGGAAGAGGTTATATGTTGAAGGTAACCAGGAGAACTCGCTGATGAGGTAAGGTGTGGTGTTGGAAGGAAACAGAGGAGTCAAAAGCAAGTCCCAATTTTTGGCCAAGGCAACTCGAAGCAGGGATTTGCTGTAGGGAAAACTCCAGTCCAAGCTGGGACAGAGGGAAGTTGAGAGTTCATTTTCTGGGCATGTAAATTTAAGACGTCTATTAGACACCATGTGGAAATGTCAGGAGTGCCCTGGGGCTCTGTGTTGTGGGGGTGGGAGAGGCACTCAGCTAAGAAGGCTGATGGGGGAGGTGGGAGATGGCAGAGGAGAGTGACGGCAAGTGTCGCTGCAGCTGCACGACTCAAGTGGCCACAGCGCCCAGGACAGCCTGTGCGGTGGATGTCTGATGCAGGCCTCTCCTCATCCCTCTCTTTTCATGTCAGATGGCAGATAACCTCACCCAAATATGTGCCATAGCCAACCTCAACGATCCTGAAAGCCTTACTTGGAGAAATGCTTTTTAGATCACTCCGTTTTAAATGTGCTAAAGACAAACTTAGGCCCTCCTGGTAAGACTGGACTCATCCTGCTTAAAATCGCATGACTTCTGAACTGGGTCTCCGTATGTATCGTGTCTTCAGAACATAAAAACAGAAATTCGTAAACTTTCAGTGCTGTGTTGACCTATGAAGAAGGAAGAAAATAAGAAGACAAGCGTTTAAAAAGGCTTATTATGTTCTAGACGCGAAGCCTTCACATGCATTCATTGATTATGTACTTACTTACTTATGTTTTAGAGGCCGAGTCTCCCTCTGTCTCCCAGGCTGGAGTGTAGTGGTATGATCATAGCTCACTGCACCCTCAAACTCCTGGACTCAAAGGATCCTCCTGCTTCAGCCTCCTGAGCAGCTAGGTCTACAGACATGTGCCACCATGCTTGACTAATTTTTTAATTTTTTTATAGAGACAGGGTATTGCTATGTTGCCCAGACTGTCTCAGGCTCCTGGCCTCAAGGGATCCTCCTGCCTCAGCCTCCAGAAGGGTTGGAATTACTGGAGGCATGAGCCACCACACCTGGCCTGTTTGTTTCTTATTACATACATTTGTATTTATTTTACAGAAAATGTTCCTCAACTTAGAATGGGGCCACATCCCAATAAGTCCATTACAACTTGAAAATATTGCAAGTCAGAAAATAAAGGAAACATTAAGTAAAAAATGCACTTAACAGCAGAGTCTCGCTGTTGTTGCCTGGGCTGGAGTGCAATGGCGCAACCTTGGCTCACTGTAACCTCTGCCTCGTGGGTTCCAGCAATTTCCTGCCTCAGCCTCCTGAATAGCTGAGATTACAGGCACCCGCCACCATACCTAGCTAATTTTTTGTATTTGTAGTAGAGACGGGGTTTCACCTTGTTGGCCAGGCTGGTCTTGAACTCCTGACCTCGGGAGATCCACCCACCTCGGCCTACCTTAGGTATACTCAGAATACTCACATTATCTTGGATTTGGACAAAACCATCTGGCCACGCAGCACGCTGTGGAGATGGGTCGTTCCTCTTATGGCTGCATGGCTTGTGGCAATCTGGGAGGCGCGGCTCACTGCTTCCATGCAGCGTCGCAGGGGAGCTGGCACCACACACCACCAGCCCAGGAGAAGAGCAGAACTCACCATTCCATGCACAGGCTCTCCTGAATCCCTGTGGCTTTCGCAACATCTTAAATGTGGCAAAAATCTTACACTGAGCCATTATAAGTCGGGGACTGTCTGTCTGTATGGATAATGGAACCAGCCAAAAACCAAGAAACTAGCACCAGGGTGGTGAATACTCAAAGCCTGAGTATTCCTTGGTTTTTGGCTGGTTCCATTATCTCCAATGTAATAAGTAAATGGAGCCCAGCAAGTCCCCTGTGTCTGTGTAGGATTTCCATTTTATAAATGCTGACCCAACATTCTTATGCAAGCCCCAGATGGAGTTTGGAAGTGTGATACTGACCAAGTTTTATTCTTGTCAATGAAGGTCATGTTCAGAAAGTTGTATTTCACTTCGTTTACAAAGCCCTCTATTATGCAGAAAGCATTTAGCCTAAACATAACCCTGCGAAGCCGGCAGATTTGTGATAGGAACCCAATGTCATTTCCAACAGTAGGCATCTGCTGGCCCCTCTTCCCCTCTGGGCACTGGACCGAGCTGTGCTGCCTTCGTTCCTGGCTATGGGCAATGCGCCAAACTCTTCCTATCAAGTAAAAGTTGAGAAAGTGGGCCCTTTATAGTTGGAAATGAAATGACTTTACATACATCTAAGCGTTTTATTTGCTGTGGGCGAAATGGATGTGATGCCGAGGATTGGGAGGTGGGTGATAGTTGGAGGGGGGCAAGCCTGGAGGATCTCACCGGAGAAACAGATCAGTCCAAGCCTACACCAAGACAGTTCAGTTGTCACAGCAAGACACACACTGGTGGTGCCGGGTACCTGCCTGTCCCTCAAACCAGAACTCAAACCAAAATGATTTTAGAAACGTAAGTGGAGTATAACTCTTATTTTCTTTTAGAAATTGCTTTTTGAGCTGCAGTGTTTTTCTAGCCTGGTATTGAAAAATTCTTGCAGATAGGCTCATAAAGTTTTGAGCTGGTAAACATTGTAACTAGCCTGTAAAATTTCCTTTTTTCCTTTCTCCATAGTGGAGACAGAGCAGTAACCTGAGTGTTCCTCCTGTGACTTGCTTTACACTGTTAAAACAAGGTTGCCCTTACCCATAACGTTTCTCTAAAGTACCTTCAGCCTGGCGTAATTACTCGGTCACATTCTCCTTGGAGTCATACTAAATCGTGTGTTGGGGAATGAATGTGTGGACTGTATATTACCTTGCCTACCTGCGGTATAAGGTTTTTAATGGCTATATTGATTTCTGATTCATTTTTGTCCTTCCTTAGCTCATTACTTGCACATACTAGGAGCTCAATAAATATCATAGTGCTTGTACCTCTTGTATTGATCACATTATTCAGTGATAATTATAAAAGGAAAATGTATAATAGCAACTAAAAGTGTGATTTCATTGAGTTTTTTAAAATTCTATTTTTCTTTATTTTAATTATCCTCTTTATTTGAAATGTGTTGTTTTACATGGATGCTATTTTTAAGTTAGGCTATTTTCCAATGTGCTGCAACAAGACTTATGGAAATTAAATTACCTTTTACTTTTAGTCAACTACATACAAGAGAATTGCCTGGTATTTGTGGGCAGAGTGTGACTTTAATAGACTCCTTTTTTGTTTTGTTTTGTTTTTTTTTTTTTGAGACAGTCTTGCTGTTGCTGGCCAGGCTGGGGTGCAATGGCACGATCTCAGCTTACTGCAACCTCCACCTCCGGGGTTCCAGCAATTTCCTGCCTCAGCCTCCCGAGTAGCTGAGATTACAGGCGACTGCCACCACACCTGGCTAAGTAGAGACGGGGTTTTGCCATGTTGGTCAGGCTGGTCTTGAATCCCTGACCTCAGGTGATCCACCCACCCAGGCCTCCCAAAGTGCTGGGAGCCACTGTGCCCAGCCAATAGACTCCTTTCTAATACTTTAAAATTACTTGGGAAAATATATGATTTGGTGACTTTCGATACATTTATTTTTACCTCTTGATTTGAGTAGAGAGCCACATGTCCTGGAAATTCCATGAAGTGAATAAAAACTCTATAGCAAAAATGTGCTTATACATTTTCAAAAGCCAGGATTATTCTTTTTTTTTTTCCTGTAATATTTCTATTTATTTTTTAAGTTTTGCTTTAGGTTCACGGGTACATGTGCAGGTTTGGGGTTATATAGGTAAACTGTGTGTGACGGGGGTTTGGGGTATGAAATATTTCGTCACCCAGGTACTAAGCACAGCACCCGGCAGGTATTCTTTCGCTCCTCGCCCTCCTGCCTCTCTCCTCCCTCAGGTGGACCCTTGTGTCTGCTGTTCTCTCTTTGCGACCTTGCGTACTCCATGTTTATCCCGCACTTATAAGTGAGGATTATTCTTAATAAAAATCAGCCTTTAGGTTTTAAGTTATAAGATCTCTGTGTATGCTGACATTTTAATAGAGATGATCTGGTTTTGTTTTTTGTACACAATAGTACAGGGAAACCCAAACATGAGTGGTTTCTCCAGAAAGATTCCGAAGGGGACACATCTTCACTTATCAACTGGCCTTCCAGGTACCCGCACGCTGGCCCCCCGGGGCCTGTGTTCACGAGTGCTGCTGCTTCCTGCCGTGCCGTTCCACACATCAGCTAACGCCCACTCTCCTCCTGCCCTCTTTAATCCCAGTGCACTTGAAAATCATGTGGAAGTTACTTTCTAATCATTTGCTTTTCTCCTCCACATGCCCTAATCCATGCTAATAGTATCTCTTCTTCCTCCTCTTTTTCCCTCTTTCTTGATTGACAAGCCTTTCACTTCACCTCTTGCTTTTTCCTTCTCACCAACTCACCTAGGGCTGGCCAGTGGGGGGCGGTAGCGAGCACCCATCCAGGCCCTGGGCTGCTCTCCTGAGCTGGACTCCCCAGGCCGGGTCCCTCCTGCTCAGCTCCCCGCTGCTCCCAGCCCTTCCTGCCTCCTTGTTTCATATCTCCTCATCTCTAAACCAGTACTTAATTTTCAACGGTTAATTTAGGTCATGTGGTTTTAAAAGCAAACAAAACCCCCTATCCTTTCATTTTTAAGACTGGGGGCAGGGAGAGGCGGAAGGAGTCAGAATGAGTAAGTCATGGAAGGACAAAGCTCCCCACAGTTTCTAAGAGTCACTTTGTTCTCCTCTGAGGACAACATTCAGATTGTCTCTGATCATAAGCGCGCATTCCACAGGAGAACTGGAACCGCACTCCAGTCTCCTTTTGATTAACAAAGGTTTTAAGTGAAAACCGCCAACACGGGCTCGTCTCTGGGAAAAATAGCAACTCAGAATGTTTTCTTTTCCTGAGTTGTTCTCAGTCACTACCTATACGTCTGTCTATGTGGATTTTCCTTTAATGACGCATGTATGGATACTACACCTATTATGTTAAAAATATATAGGAGGCCTGGTGCAGTGGCTCACGCCTGTAATCCCAGCACTTTGGGAGGCTGAGGCGGACAGATCACGAAGTCAGGAGATCGAGACCATCCTGGCTAACACGGTGACACCCAACCTCTACTAAAAATACAAAAATTAGCCAGGCGTGGTGGCACGTGTCTATAGTTCCAACTACTCGGGAGGCTGAGGCAAGAGAACTGCTTGAACCCGGGAGGCGGAAGCTGCAGTTAGCTGAGATCGCACCACTGCAGTCCAGCCTGGGCCACAGAGTGAGACTCCATCTAAAAAAAAATATATATATAAAAAAAAATTATTAAAATATATATATATAAAACACACACACACACACACATATATGAGTTTGTATCAAATTAGGAGTTGCACTTGTCATTAAAAAAACTAATCTTTTTCTATACAGTGCACATCATAAATACTTTGCCAGTTAAGCTTAAGTAAGTAAAGGTTCTGCATTCCTCTTCCCCCAAGAAATCCCTTTTCCTACTCTAAAAGCGCTCTTTAAAGCTTAGCCCTAGTCAGTGTTCCATTCTCAAGTAGTTGGAATTGTATCTCCTCTTTCACCATATGGTAAAAATAAGAACCAGTTAACAGTATGCAATATTTACTCTCTGGTAAGCACCAAGCCATGTGCTTTGCAAACGTCACATTACATTATGTCACTATTATTTCCATTTAAAAGGTAAAGCAGCTGAGGCTTCCTAAGGGCAGGTGAGTTGCCCAACACCGCACAGCTGGACCTGGCAGAGCAGGATCTGAGCAGAGGTTCCCACCCCACAGCCAGAGCTCTTGGTTACTTTGTTTTGCGGTGATAGAAAAGGTCTGTAGATTTTGAAAAGGGTGTCAATTTTGCTCTCAGATAATTTGAATAACTCTAGAAACAACTAGAGCAATCTCTCTTTCTTATTTTATTTTATTTTTGTGTTTTAGGACAGAGTCTATCTTTATTGCCCAGGAGGAGTGCAGTGGTACAATCATAGCTCACTGCAGCCTCAAACTCCTGGATTCAAGTGGTCCTCCTGCCTCAATCTCCCAAGTAGCTGGGACTACAGGCACAAGCCACTGCACCTAGCTATTGTTTTTTACTTTTGTAGAGATAATATCTCACTATTGTTGCCCAAACTGCTCTCCAACTCCTGGCCTCAAATGATCCTCCTGCCCAGGCCTCCCAAAAGGTTGGGATTACAGGCATGAGCCAAATAACAGCAGGAAGAGGGGACGATGGTGGGAAATGTTCACTTCATGAATTATTTCAGCAGATATCTTGTCTCTAACACTCTTTTGGTGCTAGAATTATTCATAATGATGCCCAAACTGGCGGCATGCCTTATGAATGAATGAAGGAATATGCTCTGCATTGCATGAAAAAAGCTTGTGAATGTCTAATTGAGTGCTTTAAAAGAGAGGTGATTGTTATATCTTGAACTAAAAAAAAAAAAACAAAAACGCTTAAATAATGGTGAGTGCTCTTACATTTTCAGGAGACAATGAAATTACGTTAGGTCAATAGGTGTCTGTATGCCAGGAACCCTCCGCACAGCCCGTGTTCTGGGCCTGCGCATGAGGAAAGCTTCCTGATTCAAGGCACCAGCCTCGTTGTGCCCTAGTGCATGCTGGTGGTGTGTATTAATGCAATTTTCTCTGGCTTCTGGGTATTTATTTGGTCAGAAGGGACCCATTCTCCCCCAGGACAGCATCTGACCCCTGTCAGCTTTTACAAGGGGTAGAGTGAGTTTTGCGCCCCCGGGCATACCTATGCAAATTGGAAACTCAACTCAGATCACCTGACAAGTAGTTGGTTTCTCACATTAGACACCAAGATGCTTTTTCACAGGTTATGCTCTCTTGGGGCCGCGTTCCATTCACTGGCGCTCTGTGATCTGTGCATGCTTCCCTGCTATGAAGCCAGCCATTATTGCACTTTGCAACTTAAATCCTTTTTCTTTCTTAAAGAGTTAAAGTTAGAGAAAAATTGGTGAAAGAGGAAAGTGCTCGAAACAGCCCTGAACTCGCCTCAGAGTCCGTAAGTCAGAGGAGACACCGGCCCGCGCCAGTCCATTATCTGCCGTTTCAGTCCGAGCACTCGGCCTTTGATAGGGTCCCCAGCAAGGCAGCAGGCTCTGCACGACAGCCAATCCGTGGCTACGTGCAACCCGCAGATCCCGGCCACACTGCCAAGATGGTGACGGCAGAACCCCCAGAACATGTATCTGAGTGCAGCTGGGTACCGTCAGCCACCCAGAGTGTCCCCAAACCTCCCACCTTGAAGGTTCTAGAAGGTGAGAGAAGGGAGAGCCCAGTTCTCCATATCTGTGAGTCAAAAGCAGAAGAAGAACAAGAAGAAGAAGGAGAAGAAAAAGAAGAAGAAGATGTGCTCTTCACTGAAGCTCTCGAGCAAAGCAAGAAAACCCTACTGGCTTTGGAGGGTGATGAGCTTGCGAGAAGCCTGGAAGATCCCTCTGGAAATGAGGACTTTGGTAAGCCTGTTGTGAGCACAGTCACCTTAGAGCATCAGAAGGAACTGGAAGGCATGGCGCGCCCACCTCAAGCTCAGCACCAGCCCACTGAGAGGACAGGCAGGAGTGAGATGGTTCTCTACGTTCAAAGTGAGCCCGTGTCCCAAGATGCCAAACCATCCAGTCACAACAAGGAAGACTTGATGAAAAAGCGCAAGGTCCGTGTCCGCTCCCTGTCAGATTTCACAGGCCCCCCTCACCTCCAGGCCTGGAAGTGTAAGGACCCTGCTTCCAGGAGAGAGTCGGAGCTGCCCAGCCCCAAGGCTGAAGGGCCCTATGGGGAGTTCGGCGTGCTGGACACAAAGGTCTCTGTCGCCCAGCTCCGAAGTATGTTCCTGGCATCTGCCAACGCCAGCAGGACACCTGAACTGTAGGTGATGCTTCACATGCCCTCCAGCTGTGTCACTTGCACGTCCCTGGCAGAATGACTCACTCCTCAACTCGTGTTGTGTTCTGCATTGAATCATATTAGCTTAGCTCACAGGTGTGTGCAGGGCAACTGTGCAGAAAATGGCTCAAAAACTACCACTCCGCTTCTGCCTACTAATGGGGAATAGTGGACTGGGTCTCCGGAATGCCCCCTTCCTTAGGTGCATGGTAGAGGCATGAAGAGGGTTTTGGCGGTGTCTGTGCCTTGACTCAACGGAGATGCATAAACCTTTGCTGTCTTCTCTTTCTCTGTCTTCGTTTGCCTTCCGTGTACTCTCTGCCCTTTGATCCTAAAAGCAAATCACGGGTGGAGAGGTCGGCCGAAGGACCTGGCTTGCCCACCAGTGTGGAACGGGAGAGAGGGTCCCGGAAACCAAGACGCTATTTTTCTCCTGGTGAAAGTAGAAAAACTTCCGAGAGATTTAGAACCCAACCTATAACTTCAGCAGAACGAAAGGAATCGGATAGGTAGGCATGCGTGTGTGCCATTTCCTAGTCCAGGAACGTGACGCGACACAGGAGTGCCACACACTGATGGCCTTCGTGCTATTTATATAGGATGCTGGCCATTCCATGATTCTTCCATCTAATCTGTAAGCGTTAGGTATTTGGCTTATTTTAAAGCGTTTTTAAAGAATGTTGTCCTTTACAGTGGTATTGTGATACATACACAATTTTACATTGCACATCTTCAGATGATAAGAAGAAATATTGTTTCTCTTCATTTAATGTTTTTAATGTTTTTTACCCCCTTGTTAAATTAGACTCCAGATTGCACATTCACCCGATTTTACAGTGAAAGTCACTGCGGAAGTTTCTATTCATTTTATAAATGTCCGTCTACTTGTTGTATTTGCTTTACACTGAAGTGTCATACTCTGTTGTGTAGAACTGAGAAGGTTTGTGCAAATGTTGTCCTCGGTGATGTATAGTAAGTTGCACGTGTGCCTGGTCTCCCCACAAGGCGTGTCCTTGGCTGGGATTGTGTGCACACACGCTCCACAGTGTCACTTCACAACTGTGTGTGTGTTTTCACAACTAGAATTGCTACCAGGAGGTTATCTCTTCAAAGAATTTAATTGCATTTTCAGTTTGACTTTTAATATAATGTTTTATTTCGATCTTCTGCTCCCACCTGCTAATTATGATGATTATTTGCTACTGTCTTTCCCAGGTGCACGTCACAGTCAGAAACGCCAACTATTGACGGCAAGTACCTTTTCCCCGTTTCTTCCCCTTCTTCGTTACCTCATCTAGACGGGATTTAGTAATACAATTTATGGCTTTTTGAGAGAATAAGATGATACAGCATATCAATGTCTGTCTTTGCTGCAGGCTTTCTTTCTGTGAATAAAATGAAACCCAGTTGCAATTTTCAGATGAGCTTTCTCTTCTTTTTGAGAGCAGTTAGAGAATCATGCAGTGACCAATAGAAAAACAGCTAATTCAAACCAAAGAGGCAGGTTCTTCTTGCTGCTGCTACTGTTTAAAAATAAGGCCAGGTGTGGTAGCTCATGCCTGTAATCCCAGCATTTTGGGAGACCAAGGTGGGCAGATCACGAGGTCAGGAGTTCGAGACCAGCCTGACCAACATGGTGAAACCCTGTCTCTACTACAAATACAAAAGAGCTGGACGTGGAGGCGTGCGCCTGTAATCCCAGCTACTCAGGAGGCTGAGACAGGAGAATCACTTGAACCCAGGACGCAGAGGTTGCAGTGAGCCGAGATTGTGCCACTGCACTCCAGCCTGGGTGACAGAGCAAGACTCCATCTCAAAATAAATAAATAAAAGTAAGTAAAATAAAAAAATGAAAGAATCCCCTCCATAAACATATTCATGAAATCTCGATTGGACAAACGTTAGAGTAGCAATCCCTGGCCAGCGTTTGCCTTCGTTTGGCTTGGTTTGAATGCCAAGGGAAATTAGCACCTTTTCACTGAGCAGAAAGAATGGGCTCCCTGCAAGGGGAAACTACCAACAATTATTATTTTTGTGCACCTATTCTTATATTCAGAGATTTCCAAGTCACCCCTGGAAGACTTTTTGGAGACGTACCTTTTCTAATAATGTCCAGTTTTTAATTTGTGACTTTTTGCAGATGAAGAAAAAGTAGATGAACGAGCCAAGCTGAGCGTCGCCGCCAAGAGGCTGCTTTTCAGGGTAAGCTGTTCTATGTGCTTGAATAGAGATGATTACTGGGGGCAGTAATCTCAGCTACTTGAGAGAGAACAAGGCAGGAGGATCACTTGAGACCAGGAGTTCGAGACCAGCCTGGGCAACATAGTGAGACCCTGTCTCAAAAAAATAAAAATTGTAAGCCTTAGGGAGGGAGAATCTTGTGGACCCAGCCTGCTTCATGCACCTCTGGGCATGCTAAGGCCTCCCAGCTCTGGCCCACCTGTGTTCTCTTCCTAGTCAGTTTTTGGCTGGTTGTGGCCACCTCATGGACACAGCATGAGTATACAGTTCTGACAATGACGCAAGGCTCTCATTAGAGACCCCTCCTGTAGGTCCTGTAGGAGAACAAAGTAAAGACTTTTTACTACACCCATTTTCTTTCCTTGAATTTCTTTTTCATTTTTAAATTTTTTTTAGAGATAGGGTCTTACTCTGTCACTCAGGCTGGAGTGCAGTGACGTGATCATAGTTCACGGCAGCCTCAACCTCCCAGGCTTAAGTGATATTCCCACCTCAGCCTCCCAAGCAGCTGGGACTACACACCTGTGCCAGTATGCCTGGATAACTTATGCATTTTTTTGTGGAGATGGGTACTCACTTTCTTGCCCAGGCTGATCTTGAACTCCTGGCCTCCAGCAATCTTCCTTTGGCCTCCCAAAGTGCTGGGATTATAGGCATGAGCCACCATGTGTAGCTCTTTCTTTGAATTTTTAAGGGTTCCACAATGTTTCTAATCTTAGGAGATGGAAAAATCTTTTGATGAACAAAATGTTCCAAAGCAACGCTCAAGAAACGCGGCTGTGGAACAGAGGCTCCGCCGTCTGCAGGACAGATCCCTCACGCAGCCCATCACCACTGAGGAGGTAGTCATCGCGGCCACGTAAGTGCCCACAGGACTTCTCAGGCTTGGCTCTAATGTCTTTTTTTTTTTTTTTTTTAATACATTTAAAGAATGTTCAATGAAAATGAGGCGTTGGGGAGGTGGTTTAGCTAGAAGCCACAGAGAAGTTAGTGCTAAGAGATTTTGTTTACTGTGGTCTCCCTAAACTTTGTAATGGGATGTGTTATCTATTGTATCTCCTGGAAAAACTTGAAAGGAGTTTTTGTTCTATTTTGTTTCTGTCTCTGCATATTGTTGTTTAAAATATCGCTTTGACAATGGAAAATAGAAACATGAAACTTGGTGGAGTGCTGTGATGAAACCCCAGCTTCCAAAGTCACCCACTCCTGGTGGGACATGCTCAGCCCGTATCCCATTCGTTTCCCCTTTCCTCCTGCTCTATTTTCAAGTAAACACTAGAGGTCTTATTATTTCATCCATAAATATCCAGTACACACTTTTTTTTTCTTGAGACAGAGTCTCACTCTGTCACCCAGGCTGGAGTGCAGTGGCGAGATCTTGGCTCACTGCAGCCTCTGCCTCCTGGGTTTAAGCGATTCTCCTGCCTTAGCCTCCTTAGCAGCTAGAACTACAGGTGTGTGCCACCACACCCACCTATTTTTTTGTATTTTTAGTAGAGATGGGGTTTCACCATATTGGTCATGCTGGTATCAAACTCCTGACCTTGTGATCTACCTGCCTTGGACTCCCAAAGTGCTGGGATTACAGGCGTGAGCCACCGTGTCTGGCCTCCCCAGTACACATCTCAGATAAGGGTTTGTTTTGTTTTTAATAGCCAGAAATTTCTTTTCTTTTTCTTTTCTTTTTTTTTTTTTTTTTTTTTTGAGACAGAGTCTTACTCTGTCACTCAGGCTGGAGTACAGTGGCACAATCTCAGCTCACTGTAACCTCCACCTCCCAGGTTCGAGTGATTCTCCAGCCTCTGCCTCCCGAGTAACTGGGATTACAGGCGCATGCCAATATACTCTGCTAATTTTTGTATTTTTAGTAGAGATGGCATTTCACCATGTTGGCCAAGCTGGTCTCGAATTCCTAACCTCAGGTGATCTGCCTGCCTTACCCTCCCAAAGTGCTAGAATTAATTGCCAGAAATTCCAAAAAAATACATAGCTGTTTGATAACTTTCCAAACAACAGGAGATTTGTTTTGAGTAACATGTTTCAATATACTCAGAATTAATTTCCCAGAATAGTTCATTCAGAGATAATTGCTTCAGTGAAGTGAAAAAGTTTATTATTTTGGGTTTTTTTGAGGCAGTGTCTCACTCTGTCACTCAGGCTGGAGTGCAGTGAGCAATCTTGGATCACTGCAGCCTCGACCTCCTGGGCTCAACTGATCTTTCAACCTCAGTCTCCCAAGTAGCTGGGACTACAGGCAACACCACCATACCTGGATAATTTTTGTATTTTTTGTAGAGATGTTTCCCAGGCTAGTCTTGAACTCCTGGGCTCAAGCGGTCGTCCCACCTCAGCGTCCCAAAGTGCTAGAAATACAGGCCGGACATTGATACTTTTAAAAAGTAGATTGAGGCCGGGTGCAGTGGCTCATGCCTGTAATCCCAGCACTTTGGGAGGCTCAAGTGGGCAGATTGCCTGAGGTTAGGAGTTCGAGACCAGCCTGGCCAGCATGGCGTAGCCACATCTCTACTAAAAATACAAAAATAAAAAAATTAGCTGGGCATGGTGGCATACACCTATAAACCCAGCTACTTGGGAGGCTGAGGCCAGAGAATTGCTTGAACCAGGGAGGTGGAGGCTGCAGTGAGCTGAGATTGTACCACTGCATTCCAGCCTGGTCGACAGAGTAAGACTCTGCCCCCCTCCCCAAAAAAAATAGATTGAAAGCAATATTCTAAAACAGTGACATAGTCTACTGATTTTTGGATGGCTAATATTTGCTTTTTTGCATTATTATTATGTTTTTACACCAAGACATGTATTCTCAAGACAGAGTAAATCCTTTCCCAGCTCTGAACACCTATTCTTATTGCTTTGGGTAGCCACTGTCTCTTATTTCCTGAGTTTGTAATTGCTTTTCAAGTTCTTTTATGATTTTCCTCCCCGAAAAGTAATTAGCAAAGAATTCCGTTAAAATTTTTGATTTAACGTTTCTGAGTTTAAAACTATGCTGTCCTTAATGCTTCTTTTCTTCTCTCTCCTTATGAATGTTTCCTCTTTGGCAATTGCTTGTAAAGTGAACCTATCCCCGCTTCGTGTTCTGAGGGCACCCACCCTGTAATGGCGAGACTTCCTAGCCCCACTGTAGCTAGGACCGCTGTGCAGCCTGCCAGGTACTGGACAGATACGGATGCATGCGGCACCCGGGGCACAGGTGCCAGCCAGCAGGTGCATCGCAAAGTCTTGAATGTCTGTTGTTGGTTTGACAAACAAGTCAGTGCCGTGGGTTGTTCCGGAATACGTGACATTTTGTTTGTCATAGCGCAAGGTGCTGATAACTACATGCTGGCGTGCATGGGAAAACCTTTCGTCTCTCTGCGTATGTTATGTGTTAGAACTAGGATCACACTAACTCACGCACCCAGTTGCTTTGTTTCTGTTTTTCATAATGTCATCCCTCAAAAGTTTTGTTCTTCATCTAAAATACTGTTATAGCACTTCATAAAGATTAACAGAACAATGGGATATTGGCCGGGCACGGTGGCTCCCGCCTGTAATTCCAGCATTTTGGGAAGCCGAGGTGGGCAGATCACAAGGTCAGGAGATCAAGACCGTCCTGGCCAACATGGTGAAACTCTGTCTCTACTAAAAATACAAAAATTAGCTGGGTGTGGTAGCCTGTACCTACAATCTCAGCTACTTGGGAGGCTGAGGCAGGAGAATCACTTGAACCCAGGAGGCAGAGGTTGCAGTGAGCTGAGATTGCATCACTGCACTCCAGCCTGGCAACAGAGCAAAACTCCATCAAAAGAAATAAAGAGAGAAAGAGACAGAGAGAGAGAGAGGAGAAAAGCAAAGCAAAGCAAAGCAAAGAAAGAAAGAAAGAAAGAAAGAAAAACAGAAGAGAAGAGCAAAGAAAAGAAAAATAATGGGACATTATTATGATAAGACCCAGTCTTTTTCAAACACCTGTACACACAAATACATGTTGAAAACAATCCTCCCTCTTTCTAATATATAGAGAGATCATGCCATTTTATTTGGGAACTGGGAAAATAACAATTTATAGTGTCTAAACGTAGATGTTTTACTATTGTGTTTTGGATTTTGGGGCTTTAAAATTATGTCCTTACACCAGGTCACATCCCTTCATTTTACTGTTATATGAGCCAAAACACAAAAGCTAAAAATAATGGCAGTGCAGGGATGAAGCTGGCATACCCACAGCAGGGCTCTCCCGGGGAAGTGGGTTTCCCTGCCCTCCTGGTTACTGCACGAGGTCCGCGGAGGACTCTGAGGCTTAGGTGGCTTTTTTGTCACCAGCCTCACTGTGGAGGAACACGGAGGCTGGCTGCTGTTTGGCCTGAGACAGCTGTGCGTTGGGGACTCGCTGGAGTCAAAGCAGAATATCTCCCTTACTAGATCTGAGAATTGGATCGGTCAGGGGCAGGAGGTATGTTCCATTAAAAACCTCTCAAGATTCACAGTGACTGTGAAGACTTCAGGCTTTCCTTCTCTTCAGCTGGAAGTTGGAGGGAGTTATTTGTTTATTAACTTATTATGTATTTATTTATTTTCGAGACAGAGTCTTGCTCTGTCACCCAGGATTGATCACTGCTAACTGCAGCCTCCACCTCCCAAGCTCAAGCAATTCTCCCACCTCAGCCCCCCAAGTAGCTGGGACCACAGGTGCACACCAGCAAGCCTGGCTAATTTTTATATTTCTGGTAGAGATGGGGTTTCACATTGTTGCCCCGGCTGGTCTCCAGCTCCTAAATTCAAGTGATCCTCTTGCCTTGGCCTTCCATAGATGTGAGCCACTGTACCCAGCCAGTGGGAGGGATTTATAATCCACTGACATTTTCTTTATTCCTTTGGTTACTGGAAATTGCAGATTTAAGTACCTTTTAGAAAACTGGTAGGAACCTATGAGAGTAAACTCTAAGCTGAAGCAGTGACTCTTTAAAAATTAAGCCATTTGTCTTTAGCAAGTGACAATCAAGACCTTCTGTTATTATGTAGTTGACAGAAGACCATATTGTTTCCTAATTGTTTAGAATGAAAGACCACCTTCAGAACACATCTTCAGATGATGTCTAAATGCACCGTAGGTAATGCTGTGCAACTCCCTTTCATTCTGTTTATTGTGATACTAACAATACCACCTCTCTGTCTGAGATAAGGTGTAGCCAAGCTGACTTCAGTGTCTCAAATAGGAAATTCGTTTTGTAGAAATAATTCAGAGCTAAAAGTCTACTGTTCGTAGAAGTGGCGACGCTAAGTGTCCTGTGCCGACTCTGTGTGTTGAATAGCTGAGCGGCTGCCTGCCTCTGTCCTAGATGTGATTAGGCCAAAAGAAGCTCTTTGCAAAACAAAGTGACACTTGGCAGAAAGTTAACATGGAAACTTAGCGGTGGGCTTTTGTATGTTGGTATCTATGTTGCTGACATTTTTTTTTTTTCAGATTACAGGCTTCTGCTCACCAAAAGGCTTTAGCCAAAGACCAGACAAATGAGGGCAAAGAGCTGGCTGAGCAAGGAGAACCTGATTCCTCCACTCTAAGCTTAGCTGAGAAGTTGGCCTTGTTTAACAGATTGTCCCAGCCAGTCTCAAAGGCGATTTCTACCCGGAACAGAATAGATATGAGACAGAGGAGAATGAACTCTCGCTATCAAACTCAGCCAGTCACGCTGGGAGAGGTAGCACAGGTGGGTACGCTATAGTATGATTGCAGTTTGTGTCGGTGTTCTTAAATCGTCGCACTGCCGTGTTCCTCTGAGGTTAATGATGTCATTAAGGTGTTCTTCCAGGAAACTGCTACCTGCAGGTGATGTGGTAATAACTTTCTTCCTCAAAACGATAACCCTACCAAGCATGTTTCTCTTTTCTTGTTTTCATACCTTGCTGAAATATCTAGAATGAGTCCATTTTGGAGAGAAAAAAAATAGTACCCACAACTGCCTTTTTTTTTTTTTTTTTTTTTTTTTTTTTTTTGAGACAGAGTTTCGCTCTTGTTACCCAGACTGGAGTGCAATGGCGCAATCTCGGCTCACCGCAACCTCCGCCTCCTGGGTTCAGGCACTTCTCCTGCCTCAGCCTCCTGAGTCGCTGGGATTACAGGCACGCGCCACCATGCCCAGCTAATTTTTTGTATTTCTAGTAGAGACGGGGTTTCACCATGTTGACCAGGATGGTCTCGATCTCTTGACCTTGTGATCCACCCGCCTCGGCCTCCCAAAGTGCTGGGATTACAGGCTTGAGCCACCGCGCCCGGCCCACAACTGCCTTTTACCCAGAGGATTTTGTTTAATGAGACGTGTTATGTAACTATGTCCAGGAGTGGTTTTCCTCTAAGAGAAACAGTGAAACTTCATCAAATCGAGTATTTCAGCTTCTGTCAATTCCTAAGCCAGGATTTTTATAGACGATATTTTACAAGCAGCTTCTTCCTTTTTAACTGTGTCCTTCCAGGTGCAGAGTGGAAAGCTTATTCCTTTCTCGCCTGCTGTGAACACATCGGTGTCTACAGTAGCATCCACGGTTGCCCCAATGTATGCTGGGGATCTTCGCACGAAGCCACCTCTTGATGACAATGCAAGTGCCACTGACTATAAGTTTTCTTCTTCAATGGAAAATTCAGACTCTCCAGTTAGAAGCATTCTAAAATCGCCAGCTTGGCAGCCCTTGGTAGAAAGTAGCGGGAACAAGGGAACGTTGAGAGAATGTGGAGAGACGGAAAGCAAGAGAGCTTCGACAGGTCGAGACAGCGGGATGGAGAAGTATGGGTCCTTTGAGGAAGAAGCATCCTACCCCATCCTGAACAGAGCCAGGGAAGGAGACAGCCATAAGGAACCTAAATACATCCCCAGGAAAGGAAGCCTGGAACGGGTGAATCCTCCCATCATTCACCTTGGGGATGAACCAAAGGAATTTTCCATGGCTAAAACAAGTGCACAAGGAAACTTGGACCTGAGAGACAGGCCGCCCTTTGAAGAGAAGGTAGAGGTGGAGAATGTTATGAAAAGGAAGTTTTCACTAAGAGGTAAATGACTAGTGCTCCTGAAGCTTTAGAAAGCAACTGGGTTTTAGTTTCTGCTTAATTTGTCCTGTGTGTCTGTGACTGCATTTAACAAAGTTCTAAAGGCAGTTTACAGCTAAATATTGGTTAAAAGTTCAGTGGGAATCAGGCCAGATGCAATTGGCTCATACCTGTAACCCCAGCACTTTGGGAGGCTAAGGTGGGTGGATCACGAGGCCAGGAGTTCGAGACCAGCCTGGCCAACATGCTGAAACCCCATCTCTACCAAAAATACAAAAAATTAGCCAGGCATGGTGGTGCATGCCTGTAGTCCCAGTTACTCTGGAGGCTGAGGCAGGAGAATGGCTTGAACCCAAGAGGTGGAAGTTGTGGTGAGCAGAGATCAAACCATTGCACTCCAGCCTGGGTGACAGAGCAAGACTCTGTCTCAAAAAAAAAAAAAAAAGTTCAATGGGAATTCTGTTCTCCCCTGGGTCTGACTAGAGAGTGCATCAAGTTTTCAGCAATAAAACTACCGGAAGCGCTTTCATGCATCTTGATAGGATTTCTGTTGACTTTGGTCACTCAGACAATGGCCTTCTGAGCTGCTTAGCTCTGCTGGCCGCTTTAGAAATTGATGACCCCAAAGATGTAGGCTGGGTAAGCACAAGGAATTAAGGAACGACTTGACCCCAGTCTCTGAATCGCTAGAGTGTTTCTTCCTGCACACGTGTTTTGCAGGCTAGCAAGCCCACTGAGTGGGCCTCTCACCATCTTTCTAAGTTTGCATGAACCAGGACAATGTCAGTTATAATAAAGGGTTTGGTTTGGGAGCACAGCACATTTGAATGCTGAAGTGTTGCTTTGGAGACTAGAACCGTTCTGGAGTGAATAGTTAAAGCTGACTTCCTGTGTCTCACACCAATTGCCACGAAGCATTTTGCTGTGTGGGGACCCTCTGGGAAGCGTGGTTTTCCCACAGAGCGCGCTGCAGATTTGCATAAATCCCAGCGGATTGGGTCACCCGCCGCGCGCCCACGGACTGAACTCCGAGAGCTGCGCTGCTGGGGGCGAATCGCTGGAAGGACGTTCCCGGAGCAGTTCCGTGCTGATGTCGCTCTTTTCCTTCCCAGCGGCGGAGTTCGGGGAGCCGGCTTCCGAGCAGACGGGGGCAGCTGCTGGGAAAACGGTGGCCCAGCCCGCAGCCCCCGCGTCCTGGAAGCCCCAGGATTCTCCGGAACAGCCACAGGAGAGGCTCTGCAGGAATCCCTGTGCGATGTTTGCTGCTGGAGAGATCAAGACGCCGACGGGGGAGGGCCTCTGCGACTCACCCAGCAAAACCATGTCTATTAAAGAAAGGTAATGAGACTCAGGGAGCGAGAAGTGAATCCCTCGGGGAGGAGCTCACAGCTGGCTTTTAGAAAGCGATCCGGGTGGGGGGCAGAGATGAAATCACACACTCAGCTTCTGACGGGCTGGGCTGTTACCCTGGAGGAATTCCGAGAAGCCGAGGTGTTTGCAAGTGAACTGCCTTTGCTCCTGAGCCTGGTTTGGTAATGAAGGCAGGGCGGGTTCCAGACTCAGATGAGAAGACAAGCAGAAACAGATTTCTGCTTTATTTGTATGTTTCCATTGTCCCAATGTCTTTTATAATATTAAAGTATTGGCTTATCTAGTGACAGAAGCTGAGATCTTGGCTCTTTCCCTTTTAGATACGCAGGGTTCATACTGAATGCACAAACCACTTGTGACGTTGTGTGAAATGTGTGTAGAGGGAATGAAGATAAATTGACATACAGGGCATACATCTTTGGGCTAGAATCCAACTTTTGTTTCCTTTACAGAAAGTAAAATGGATGACTTTTCTGAACTGAACTGCATTTAGAGATTTTATGTCAGGAAATAGCTTGAAAGATTCCGTTTGAGCATCAGATAACACAGTAATCTCATTTCTTGCAAAGAATGGCACAGGATGCAGAAGAACATAATTTAAATGAGACAGATACAGAGAATTGGAAGTAAATTACCTTGGGGATGTGTTTTCCTTGTTAACCTCTAACTATAGATGAACTAAGCAGCAAAACATGCAATAGTGGGAATAAATACAGAGTTCCATAGCAGAGTAGGGTGACTAGATAAAAATGTATTGGACTCAGGTGATAGACATCCTAAGTACAGACTTGATCGCTATGCATTACATATGTGTAACAAAATTTCTTATGCACCACACCACGTAATTTGTACAAAAAAGGAGAAAGTCTTCAATAGGGAAAAAAAAACATGATGAAATAGTGATAGGAAAACTGGGTGAAGAAAAGTCTTGTCAACTCCAGAGAATAATTAGGAGAAGCATTTCCACACCTGTTCCCGCAGTTCTGACAGCTTCCGCCCTTCCTCAGCAGCTGCCACCACACAGAAGCCTGCATGCCTTGTTAGGCACTGACCACGCTTATTTTTCTAGATATGTTTCAAACTGCCTAAGACTACACCAAACCACAATGAAAAGTCTTCTATTTTTTTCTTTCTTTTTCTTTTTCCTTTTTTTTTATTTTTTTTGAGGCAGAGTCTCTCTCTGTCACCCAGGCTGGAGTGCAGTGATGCAGTCTCTGCTCACTGCAACCTCCACCTCCTGGGTTCAAGGGATTCTCCTGCCTCAGCCTCCCGAGTAGCTGGAATGACAGATGCATGCCACCATGCCTGGCTAATTTTTTGCATTTTTAGTAGAGACAGGTTTTCACTGTGTTAGCCAGGATGATCTCCATCTCCTGACCTCGTGATCTACCCTCCTCGGCCTCCCAAAGTGCTGGGATTATAGGCGTGAGCCACCACACCCGGCCCCTTCTTTCTCTCTCTCTCTTTTTTTTTTTTTTCCAGAGGCATAGTCTTCCTCTGTTCCCCAGGCTAGACGGCAGTGGTGCTATCACAGCTCATTGCAGCCTCGAACTCCTGGGCTCAAGTGATCCTCCTGTCTTAGCCTCCCCAGCAGCTGGGACTACAGGCACGTACCACCATGCCTGGCTAATTTTTTCAAAAAGATTTTTTGTAGAGTTGGAAGGTCTCACCATGTTGCCCAGGCTGGTCTCGAACTCCTGGCCTCAAGTAGTTCTCCTACCTCAGCCTTCCAAGGTACAGGGATTACAGATGTGCACCACCATGCCTGGACCTTCTTTCTGGTTTTAAGCCGAGCTTCTTGAATATTATTTGTAAAATAATAGATGGCATTTTTTTCAACTGACAATAAGATTGTTAAATCTGAGTTCATGGTAAGTTAGACCTGGTAGGCTGAGGGGCAGAGGGAGGGACAGAGGGGTCAATGCAGTGAGGAGAGGGATGTCTTCAACCAGGGAAGCAGTTGGGCCCTATTGAAGTTTGAAGTTCTCTTCCATGAAAACAGGGCTCAAAGAGCATTTCATCCTAGAAATCCAAGTACTGATAACTAGTTAGGTGAGGAGGAGGAGAAATCATTTAAGGAAATTAACGATAAATATTAAGCACAAGTTCTGATGTTTTACACATGAGCAAATATCCCTGGGGTATTCCCCAGTGGGAAATACTCACATCATGCCCCTTTCCTTCAAAGGCTTTTAAAGGATCCTCCCCATGTTTGGGTATTTTCTGTCAGTGGGGACTTAGGACTTTTGATAGAGGAGCCCTGTGTCTGTCCACTAAGCCATAATTCTTGATGTACTTGCCTGTTTTTTGGTAAATTTTAGTTGATCTGTATCTTTCTGAAAGTTTTAATTCTACTGTAAAATTCCCATTTTTAAACTGAGACATGGGAAGCTGCAGCTTCTTAGCTTGGGCTTTGTGGACATCTAAGGCCTTCAAGGATGGCTGGAAAGCGTCTGTGACCAGCGTGGAAGCGTGTTGAGAATTGGATGTGTGAGCACGCACCTGCTGGCGGGCATAGGCCACAACTTACCATGGTCTCCAGGAGATCCCTGAGCCCGGTCTGTTCAGAATCATGGTAGAAAGGAATGCTTGATGGATATTCAGCTATTCAGTTTGTTAAAATACGTTTAAGAAAGGACGAGGGGGCCAGGCGCAGTGGCTCACGCCTGTAATCCCAGCACTTTGGGAAGCCGAAGTGGGCATATCACGAGGTCAAAAGATCGAGACCATCCTGGCCAACATGGTGAAACCCCATCTCTACTAAAAAATACAAAAATTAGCTGGGTGTGGTGGCGGGCACCTGTAGTCCCAGCTACTCAGGAGGCTGAGGCAGGAGAATTGCTTGAGCTCGGGAGGTGGAGGTTGCGGTGAGCCGAGATAGCACCCCTACACCCCAAAAAAAAAAAAAAAAAGAAAAGAAAGGACGAGGGACACTCTATTTAGCAGCTATGTCTGTAATAAATTACACTAACACAAAATACATTACCAGTGATCTTTTCCCCCTTACCTTGACAGCACTTTTATTTGTACTTTGCTGAAAATAACTAAATTACATATATTTAGAATTCATTCGTGGTAGCTTTGCCCTAAATGAGACTTTGATCCCTCACTTTTGTGACAGTGGAATAATGAAGCTTAGGCTAATTAAAATAAGAATGTTATTCCGTATTCCCGTATATATTTGTGCTTTACTTGCTTTCTTGAGAAAGAAGTATATGAAATCATAGGACTTCCAAACCTTATTCTAACTGCCTCTGACTGCCTCATTTTACCAAAGGAGGAATTTAGCTCCAGGAGTCTCCAGGACCACGTAGTGAATAGACCTGACCCAGGGGCCACATCTCCAACTCTCCCCTGGTTCATGGCGAGACCAGGGTGTGCTCAGATTAGTGTTAGGGCAGCCAACTTCGTGTCTTCTAACCAGGAGAATACAGTAAGGACAGAAATTCCAGCTAGACAGCAGTGTTAGAAAGACATGTCGTCTTTCTTCATGAATTTTCTCAGTTCACATGTTCCTAACACGGCTTATTTCAAATTACACATCCACGTTCACATTTCAGCATCTAAGAAATAGAGCCTGGGATTTACAGATTTCCTTTGTGTTTTTTATAAATGGCTGTGCCTGTGAAGGAGGGCAGGTCTGTCTTCAGCCTTGTTGTGTCAGTCTCTCCCCTGTCTGGGGCCTGAATACATTGGGTTCTTCATGCTCAGTGCTACCAGAGTCACAGACGGCCTGCATTTTGGGCATGATACCTCATTTAATTTTAATTTTAATTTTTTGAGACAGGGTCTCACTTTGTCACTCAGGCTGAAGTGCAGAGGCAGGACCTTGGCTCACTGCAACCTCCGCCTCCCAGGTTCAAGGGATTTTCCTGCCTCAGCCTCCTGAATAGCTGGGATTACAGGCGCCTACCACCATGCCCAGCTAATTTTTGTATTTTTAGTAGAGACAGGGTTTTGCTATGTTGGCCAGGCTGGTCTCGAACACCTGAACTCAGGTGATCTGCCTGTCTCAGCCTCCCAAAGTGCTGGGAGTAGGCGTGAGCCACTGTGCCCAACCTAAAAAGTTATTTATTTATTTATTTAAATTTATCACCTGACCTTAGGTGATCTTTCCACCTTGGCCTCCCAAAGCGCTGGGATTACAGGCGTGAACCACCGTACCCAACACTTTTAAAAAAAATCTTTTCTGACATTGAGAATGTCAAATTTGAACCGTAACCAGCATAACATTTAGGATGCAGTCGACTTTTCCCAGTGGATTAGGAAAATCGCTATTTTCTAACTGTCCACATAGTGTTTAAATTGTTTAAATTGTTTAATTTGTTTAAATTGTTTAATTTAAATTGTCCCTGTTTGGGAGCTTGTTTGAGAAGCATTGTGAATTAAATAATTCTTACGTTATTTAGGGATAAAACCTTTGCTATTGCTTAAAGCATACCTTAGGCCTTTAGAAATCTTATTTATTTCCACAACGTCAGAAACAGTGGCATCTGAGCTTTCATATTTGGGGAAGAAGACTATTGGAAAAGAAAAACAGAGCCAGCCTTCACTTTGAGAAACTGGTGGCGTGTAAGGACTTAGTGGAACTCCCTGAACTGCTGCAGAATCCACCTCGCCTCTGTGGAGTTCTGCCCTGGGGGACTGGCTGGAGGCTCCTGTTTCCTGCATGCCCGCCCTGCCCCCACCATCCACCTTCAGTGATCCTCCCACTTCAGCCCCCCAAGGAGCTGGGACTAGAGGGACACACACCATGCTCAGCTGACATTTTACTTTTACTTTTTTTTTTTTTGTGGAGACAGAATCTTGCTCTGTGGCCCAGGCTGGTCTCCACCTCCTGGCCTCAAGCAATCCTCCCACCTCAGCCTCCCAAGGTGCTGGGATTACAGGTGTGACCCAGTATGCCTGGACCTCCTTTTCCAGTGTTTGATTTTTCTCTCATTTAAAATACACTTTGGTTCATTCACTTCTCCAACTTGTGAACCAGCCAGGACCAAGATGTAATATAAATACTTATGTGTCCCTTTCCGCCCTATCTGAGATCTATGAGGTGCCTGTAATTCTCTAAAATGAAGGGAAAATTCTAAAAGAGAGAGAGAGAAAGCACACCTTATTTAGTATTAGGGGCACATGTCACGCCTCCTGTTTGACCCAGCCTGGACTGTTCTGAGCCTGAAGTCCTTGTTCCCAGCAAGTAGGGCTCTCAGGCCAGCATTCCCTGCGGAATTGTGTGGGCTGTGGAAGGGGAGCAGCCACTCCCTGGGTGGCCTGGCAGGCACCTGTCATGGCCCTGGGCCAGGCTTCGTTGACTAAGCCAGTGTCCTGCGTCTCCCTGGGTTCGTGCAGCCCCAGGCCAAGCCGCTGCCCAGGCTCCCAGCACCACAGTCCTGCAAACAGCACTTGGACTTGGCAATTGTGAAAAGCGCTGACAGTTGTTTGAATTGCACCGGCAGGAATTTATGTCCTGCATAGACCCAGACATCGGCTCCTCGACCCTCTCGGAGCCTAGCAGTCTGCGGTGAGTGGGAGCGCCGTGAGCTCACAGGAGGAAGGAACATGTTTTCCCAAGCATGTTCTCCCGCCCTCCTTAGCGTGGGGGACACCAATGAGGAAGGTTAAAGGGACAGGAAGAACACATTCAAGTTCTAGTGCGTGTTACCTTCAAGTTACTCATCATGCACTCGGAGGCTGTGGGCTCGGGCTGGCTGCAAGGGCCACGTGGGCTCCACAGAAGCTCAGTCTCTTCCACGTTATTCTGGTTACACTATAGTCTTCGGGAGTCCCTAATGGTGACCCTGCCGGCACTTGTAGAAGCAGAATTTCAGGGTTTGGAATGGAGGAATTCTTTGGCGGCCATCCATGGTGGGAAACACCTTCTAAGAAAGCCACAATCCTATGCACTTCCTAAAATGGTACGGCAAAAATGTGCCTGGTCAGCTAATGTGCTGCCACAGTGAAGCAGGCTAAGCACAGGCAGGCAAGGGTTGTGGTCACCTGTCTCTGCCCACTACCATCCAGTGTGACCTCAGTCAGTGGAATTCCTGACCCGGATGTGCTCATGCCCTTGTCCGTCAGAAATGGGAATAACAATTTCCAATACATCACAGGTCCCCATGCAGATCAGCAGAGTAAAAGGTGGATGAGGCGGTGCCCTCAGATGCCACAGCTCGTGTTTTTCTAAGTCAGTTTCAGATGCCGCAAAGCCACCACCAGGGAAACCATTGATGATGCAGGTGCTCGTGTCCTTGCCCCAGACTTCTGAGAACTTCTTTTTGAGAAGGTCTTCAAAGACTGGAGCTCGTGACTTTCAATAAACTCAACTCATGAAGATGAATTTGATTTTTTAAAAATTCATCATTTGAATCCAATCTGATTAACAAGGTGGGCGGTCAAGAGGAATAACTGCTGGTCTGGGTCGAAGGTGAAGTGAGTGAAGCTGGTTCTGAGGCCAGTTTGCAAGGAGCGTATCAGTGAGATGATACTGGCTCCACAAGACGATGAACTGGAAAGAATTCTTCACTTGGGGATTAAAGTGCTGGCATGCTTACTTTTTGAAAGTCTCATTTGTTGATGCTTTGAAAACTCAAACACAGCATGCAAATATGAATTTCTTTTAATGATTTTATTTTGTGAGATTCTTTTATTAGAATAAAACTGACTCATTCCAAATAATTGGAGAAAAGATGAGTCATAGTCATATATAGTATAAAATGATGCAGATTAAAACACTTACAGGAATCTAGATTTCATGTCCAAGCCCATGAACTAGCCCTTGTAGCATGCAGGGTGCTTTTAAACATTCGAGAATTACAGGAGTTAGGACCAAGTGAGACCTTGACCCACATGGGCTCTGCATGAAACTGATAAGGGAGCCTCACCACAGTTCTTGAGAATGCGCACTTGAGGTCTTACCTGCTGCCCCTTAGTAGAAGGAGGAAAACAGAAAGGAAAGGAGAAGAAGGAAGAGACTGAGGAAGGGGACAGGTCCAGAGCTCGAAGCTCCAGCCTCTTTGTTTTCATGGCTTACTCTCCGTTATTTGACTAAATTGAGTAAATAGACAAGTACTGGCATAATTGTGTATGCATATGTAGATGTCCCTGGATTCTTGTTTAAGCTCTACAAAATTTGTTTTCTTATTAGCATAACAAGACTTTTATCATAGGATATATCTCATCTCATTTCCGAAACAACTATTTAATGGGAATAGGGAAGCTTGGAAGAAGGGCCCTTAGAGATCATCTGGTCCAGTTCCTCGTGTGACAGATACGGGAGGGAGAACCGAGGTACTCAAAGGAGCTGGTGGCCAAACTGGGACCAGAGCTGATGTACTGCTTAAAAATACACTGTTTTCTAGGCATGGTGGATCACGCCTGTAATCCCAGTACTTTGGGAGGCCGAGGCAGGGGGTCGCTTGAGACCAGGAGTTCAAAACTAGCTTGGGCAGTATAGCAAGACCCTGTCTCTACCAAATAAAAATGTTTAAAATTAACCAGGCATAGTGATGCACACCTGCAGTCCTAGCTACTCTGGAGGCCGAGGCGGGAGAGTCACTTGAGCCCAGGAACTCGAGGCTGCAGTGAGCCATGATTGTGCCACTGCACTCCAGCCTGGTAACAAAGGAAGACCCTGACTCTAAAACAAATTTATAAAAATAAAAAATACAGTCCGGGCACGGTGGCTCACACCTGTAATCCTAGTACTTTGGGAGGCCGAGGCACGTGGATCACGAGGTCGGGAGTTCGAGATGAGCCTGGCCAATATGGCAAAACCATGTCTCTACTAAAAATAGAAAAAATAGCTGGGCATGGTAGCATGCGCCTGTAGTCCCAGCTAATTGGGAGGCTGAGGCAGGAGAATTGCTTGAACCCAGGAGGTGGAGGTTGCAGTAGGTGAAGATCATGCCACTGCACTCTAGCCTGGGCAACAGAGTGCGACTCTGTCTCAAAAATAAAAATAAAATAAAAAATACACATTTATGGATTATGCATTAGTGATATTTAGAAGACCTGGCCCATCAGGTCCAGCACAGAGGGAAAGGGCTCTAGACATTTGTTTTTTCACTCATCTTTAAATTGTTTGAGCATCCGCTCAAATCAATTTAATGATCACCCCTTTTTTTTTTTTTTTTACCTTTGATCTTTTCCATGTTTGTTTGTCCAATGCAAATACCTAAGATGTCTTCAATCAGTCAATACAGTTAGCCAAAACAGCCTCACGTTTGTGAAAAATAACCTTTCAGCAACCCAGTGTTCAAGCAGCTTCCTATCAAGTCGCATGTCATTGAACTAAAGTAGGTTAGGTAACAACCTCAGTTAATGAGATTCTTTTTTGGTGTATAGCATTCCCTGAGGAAAGTTAAAGTGATAATTTTTTTTAAATGGGTTTGTAGAAAATAGTTTCTGTCTATAGAAGACGGATAAGAAAGATAATATTCATTTATAGGAAAATTGAACATCAAATTTTGATGTTCATCAAAACATTTTTTGAACATCAGAAAATGAACACCAAAATTTACCTCTAATTGAAAGGGATGATATTAAGAGATGGTGGGTGCTTCACGGCGTCTGTTTTAAGCCCACGTCTTCATTGTTCTCTGTAACACAGCTTTAGCCCTTTAATGTTATTTCACCGAGTGACCAGAAGGCGTCGCTAGAAGACATTTTTCTCTGGGGTCGGTTCTCTCGCTCTCGGCCCCAAAACAAGGGAAAAAGACATTCCTTGGCTGGGATGATGGTGCATCTTTTATCTAGCAAGTCAGACTTCGGCTCTGTGTTTCAATCAGCCGTAAAATCTTCAGGGCCATCTTACAGAAGGGACTTTATTATTTTTCCAGACCTGCTGTCTTCAGAATACATGAAATTCAAAATGTTAAAATGAGGTGGCTGTGGTCATGTCTTGGCCAAAGGCTTCTCACTTGCTGAGATTATGGCTCTATCACAAGGAAGAGCTTGGTGCTGAACTCTCTGTGGCTGGCATGTTTCCCTCCTAGATTGGCACTGTTGAAGAAGAGCGGGGAGGAAGACTGGAGAAACAGACTCAGCAGGAGGCAGGAGAGCGGGAAGGCGCCGGCCAGCAGCCTGCACACCCAGGAAGCGGGGCGGTCCCTCATCAAGAAGGTAACGTTCCCCATATTAGGAAAGCATTGGAACTAACGTCACTCCTGGAAGTGCATCAGAGAGACACGCATGTGCCACCTAATTCCTGCTCTGTGAAGCATTTGTGCGTTTTTGCCCTTAGAATACACACTGAGGGTCTGTCACAGAGCACCTGAAACTGGGCAGGAGGCTGAGCCTTGAGATGCTTTAGAAGTGGGGTCAGCGACACATACACACGGTGTCAGTAAGCAACTGCCTGAAGGTTAAAGTGTGTACTTTTTCTTCACTTTAAAACCTTCTTCAATGAAGTCTGGCTTTAGAACGTTATTAAAGCCTTTATAATGACAAAAATGGAATTCACCACTAATATCTTTAAGTTGCATGTAAAATATGGACTTGGGTTTCCTATGCAGAGATTTTTAAACCTAAGTATAAAAAGTAAGGACATAATTGTGGTTCATGGGTATTTAGTTCATCATTTGAAGCGTGTTTCATGAGTAGCTACGCCTTTTATTGAGAATGTACAGTACTGTATGTTATAAATTGGAACAAAATTAAGTCATGCGTGGTGATCCATGCTAGCAAGCCTTTCGTATGCGTAAGTATTGGTGAGCTGTTAAATCACAGATGTGATCATGACCAGCTTTTGACAGGCAGTGTGCACTTTCGTAACTGACGGTGCTTACTTGTTGGCTGGCCCTACAGCTGCAAATGCCCCTCCTGGCTGGAGGCGAAACGGTGCACCCGTGACGCGCTCCCTGGCCACTTTCTAGGCCCAGAAGTCTTCAAGTAGAAAAGAAAGAGTGCTTTCAGCCAGCTGATCCCCAGGCCCCTGTTAGCTCGAAAATAAGTTAAACTTCTGTGGAAGGACGAGGTGATGAGCGTGACTTTCATGCATTAAGAAACTGACATGCAAATGAGGTGTGCACATAAAGTGTGAGTCAGGAGTTCTGGCGCTATTTCCTCTGATACTTCTGTGTCTTCATAGGCTACATTGGAATGGCAATTTGAATTCTCTTCTTTGAGACATACATGGTGTTAAAGATGATATAACTAAAGACATTTAACCTCAGCCATTTGTAAAGTTCTCAAATACAACTAGAAAGTATGTGCATATTTTCCACCCACCATGTGAAACTCACATTTCCAAAAGGAGATCCTGAAGTGAAAGAAAACTGCATCTGTGAAATAATGTATCCCCACCCCCCACAAACTTTATTTAAAAGAGTCTTGAAATCATTGCTTCAAAAACGACTTTAACACATTCCCCATAAGCAAACCTGCCGTTCCCCATAAGCAAACCTGCCGACTACTATGTCCTGGCACTAAGCAGCACCTGGCCCCGGGGCCATCATTTTGGAAGGTGCAGAGACTCCCCCATTCGTCAAGAGCTGGGAGTCCCAGAGAGCCAGGTGGAAATTTAAATGAAGCCAAAAAGCACAAAGCAGGAGAGGTTCCTGGTAAATAGGAACAGACTATTCACCTATTCAGACTATTCAAATGGGTGCACTATCCACTTAGAAGAACGGAGGGTCACCTTAGGTGTGGAAGCCAGAACTCCCACTCTTCCTCAGTGGCCTGGTTGCCTTGGCTGGAGACAACGAGCTCTTTGAAGTTAAAATAAGGTCTATTTGAGGCCTCTGTAGCCCACACTGGGCAATCTCAGGTTCTGCTGAGGTCAGGTGTTTCTCAGGCGGCCTCTGGCAACCCCTAGTTCGTTCCTTCCCGAGGGCTGGCAGTGTTTTCAGTCCCCCACTGGCTGTGCTCAAATGTGGTCGGTGAGGCGCCTTCAACCTGGTCTGTCTTAAGGGAGTCCCCACATAGCTGAGAGGCTGCCCTGCCCACTGCTTGCGGGTGTCTGAGTGCTGCCTTGGAGAAGGACAGACAGTCATGTCACGCGGGGCCTGAACATGGGCGCTTGCTGCAGGGAGTAGCTCTTGCCTTGCTGATGGAGAGGCACCCAGGAGAGCAGGTGCTGGAACCTTCCATCTTCAGCACCAAGGGCAGAAAGGAGCCAGCGTATGGTCAGCTCGGCACGCCCTTCACGGTTGCTGTGTTCCTGTTGTGTGCTGAGAGCCTGCTGCCGTGAGTGTGCGGTGTGTGGAAACGCAGAAGGGGCAGGAAAGAGGGGACTCCACACGTTCCTTCCATTGCACCCATGAGAATACATGCAGGGTGGCAGTCAGTGCTGTCCTATAAAAATAGAATGTGTGCCACATAGGTCATTTTGAAATTTTCTCAGTGTCACATTAAAAAATACATTAAAGGCTGGGCATGGTGGCTCATGCCTATAATCCCAGCACTTTGGGAGGCCGAGGCAAGGGGATCACGGGGTCAGGAGATCGAGACCATCCTGCCTAACATGGTGAAACTCTATCTCTACTAAAAATACAAAGATTAGCTGGACGTGGTGGCAGGCACCTGTAATCCCAGCTACTCGGGAGGCTGAGGCAGGAGAATCGCTTGAACCCCGGTGGCGGAAGTTGCATTGAGCCGAGATCGTGCCACTGCGCTGCAGCCTAGGGACAGAGAGAGACTCCGTCTCAAAAAAAATAATACATTATAGGATGCCTTGAAAAATCTATACCTGTTTTGTCTCTGTCAGTGGATTAGTCTCAAAAGAAAACATTTGAGGTGCCCATACCAGCATCTCATTTTCGGTCTTTTGTGTAAAGATTTACTTTGGGGCCAAGCACAGTGGCCATGCCTGGAATCCCAACAACTGGGAGGCAGAGGTAAGAGGATCGCTCAATCCCAGGAGTTCGAGACCAGCCTGGGGAACATGGTAAAACCCCATGTTTACCCTGCAAAAATTAGCCAGGTGTGCACATGTGGTCCCAGCCACTTGGGAGGCTGATACAGGAGGATGGCTTGAGCCCCAGAAGTTGAGGCTGCAGTGAGCAGTATTTGTGTCACTACACCCCAGTCCGGGTGACAAAGCAAGACCCTGTCTCAAACAAAAACAAAATTCGGGGCCTGTGAGTAGATATTAAGCTAGAGTTTTCATTTCTGTACTAAAAGTTCCCGCACATCTCAGGAAATGGAAGACTCACCAGCGATTCCTTCTTTTCCCCATTTCACTCCCAAAAATGAAGACTGATGATCTAGAGCTAAAGAGCACTGATTGTTACCTGGCTGTCTCTGTCGTTTCCTATGAAAAACTGTGGGTATTCTCCTTCTCTCCCCCACTTTTCTTTCTTTCTCTTCCTTGCGTCCCTTCGTATCTTTCTCCTGTTCTTGGTTTAGCCTGGCCCAGGCTAACCTGACTGAAACGTGGGTTCCTCTCACAGCGTATTATACTTAGTCTAAAGGTGTTCGGCTGTTTGGCTTGTGGATTTGGCCTGGTCTGCACCGTGTGGTTTGTGTGCACTTGAGCATGGCTTATGTACGGTTTCCTCCAGAGCCACCCATTCCACCAGAGAGAGAGAAATGAAACGAAGCAAAGTCTCAAGGAAGTGGCTGGGCAGGAGTCTCTGTTGCAATTAGCTTCAGTTATGTATTTATTTTCACCAAATAATTATTTTCCATTTCTGCTTATTCCGCATTAAGACATACACGGTGACTCCTGTCTGTTGTGAAGGTAGCCATCCAGCAAATCAGACCTTTTCCAAGAAGCGAAAACCCTTCCTAGACTTGTGCGTTAAAAGCCTGTGTCTGTTTCTGAGCTCCAGGTGGGAACTGGATGTCCGACTGTGCTTCAGGAGCTGTGAGGTTGGTGTCTCCAGCTCAGATCTAACAGCCCCAGAGCAAGTGCCGGAAATTTCAAGAAAAGTGAATCTGGCACATCCATATTCTCAGTATCTGCTGTCATTGAAATTCCAGATCACAATCCAGGAGAATTTAGAGAATGAAGTCACTTTAGAGGCTGGGAGGGAGAGAAAGGCTGAGGGAGCTCCAGATGGTGATTCTGCGGTGAGGGAATGAGGTGGCCTGAGGTTCAGTCACCGCCTGGTGTGCGCACGTGCATGCTGCCCTTGAGCCCGGCACGAAGTCCTTCCCGGTGATTGCGACGCCCTGACAAGGCTCTTCCCTTCCAACACCCCGCAACGTTTCCTGTTTGTTTCAACCTGTAGGAAGAAGGAGGAGTTGCAGATGATAGTGCCATTTCTAACCTGCTTTGGGTAAGCCTGACTCTAACACAGGTGTCCTCTAGATGGTGGCTGGAGTCACACGTCGCGTGGGTGATTCTCATCCTGGGTGCTCCTTCGGGCGCCCTCCCTGTGCTCTATCTCCAGACCAGACGCAGCTTTGTCTGCAGTGGAGAGCTGAGCCCACGCCCTTAAATTATTTTTTTGATCATGTAACGAAAATACTTTAAAGAAGGTGATATTTTCTGTTAAATGTTAAAACTGTCAATGAAAGTCATCGTTCCCTCTCTGCAACTGACAATCGTCTATAAATTAACTCATTTAATTACTGCACAAAGCTGACTCAGGTGCAGTTACCTCGAGTG
>NW_022437146.1:865285-874141 GCF_009761245.1 Sapajus apella | reverse complement strand
AAAGTCATCCAAATTGGGAAAGAAGAAAAAAAAACAATGGTTTTATTCACAGATGCATGAACCCCCTATGGAGAAACTATGATGAAATCCACAAAAAAAAAAAAAAACACCCTACTAGAATTCATAAGTGGGTTTAGCAAGATTGCAGAGTTCAAAATAAATATACAAATTAATTATATTTCTATATATCAGAATTGAAAAATGATATTGAAGTTAAAAGTAAACATCATTTAAAATAGTATTAAAATATGACAAATCTGAGAAAATATGCGAAAGGCCTGTGTATTCACACTACAAACCGTGTCTGAGAAATATTAAAGAATATCTCAATAAGTGGGGAGATGTATTTTACTCATGTGTTGGAAGATTTTCTATTGCTAAGATGTTTGCTCCACCAAAGCTAATCTACAGATTCAGTGCAATATCAGTCATAATCCCAGGAAGCTATTTTGTGAAGAAAATTGACTAGATGATTCTAAAATTCATATGGAAATTTGAAAGACCTGCAACAGCCCAGATAACTTTTGAGAACAATGAAGGACTAACCCATACCAGATTTCAGGATTTTGAAAGTTATAGTAATCAAGACAACATAGTTATCAACCTGAGATCATCTTTTGAGTTATTTGAGAATTTTTTCATTCCATTTTAATTTATGTTTCTGGTGTATATCTTCCCATGTTTTTTAGTGATCTTCCTAGGGATTGTGATATGTATACACAACTTTTCACTGTCTGCTCAGAGTCAACATTTTAACTTCAAAGAGAATACAGAGACCTTCACCACACCTTCCCCTTTGACTCTGTAGTTATCTTATGTGTTGTATCTATGTGCATTAGAATGCACACCAGATAATGCTACAGTTTGTTTATTTATTTATTATTTTTTAAGTTTCAAGATTACCATTTGACCTACCCAGCAATCCCATTTCTGGGTATAGACCCAATCCCATTTCTGGGTATAGACCCAAAGGATTATAAATCATTCTACTATAAAGACACAAGCACACTTATGTTTATTGCAGCACTATTTATAGTTTTTTATTATTTATTTGTTTATTTATTTATTTTGAAATGGAGTCTCTCTCTGTTGCCTAGGCGGGAGTGCAGTGGCTCGATTTTGGCTTACTGCAACCTCCGCCTCCCAGATTCCAGCGATTATCCTGCTACTTTTTATATTTTTAGTAGAGACGGGGTTTCACCGTGTTGGCCCGGCTGATCTTGAACTCCTGACTTCAGGTGATCCATCTGCCTCAGCCTCCCAAAGCGCAGGAATTACAGGCACAAGGCACCGAACCCAGCCAGTTTTTTATTTCTGACATCAAACATTTTTTAAAGTATTTTAAAGAACCTAATAGAAGAATAGCCTATATATTTACCCACCTATTTACCATTTCTCTTCTTCTTCCTTTATTCCTGCTGTTCTGTTTCCTTTTTATGTAATTTCCCTTCTGTCTGAAAAAAACTCCTCTAAAATCTTTGAAAGCTAGGGTGGCAGTGACAAATTATCTTAGTTTCTCTTCCTCTGAGATTGTCTTTATGTTTTAATTAATTAATTAATTAATTAATTTTGAGACGGAGTCTTGTTCTGTTGCCAGGCTGGAGTGCAATGGCACAATCTCGGCTCACTGCAACCTCCACCTCCCAGGTTCAAGCTATTCTCCTGCCTCAACCTCCCAAGTAACTGGGACTACAGGCATGCGCCACCACGCCCGACTAATTTTTGTATTTTTAGTAGAGATGGGTTTTCACCATGTTGGCCAGGATGGTCTCAATCTCCTGACCCTGTGATCTGCCCACCTCGGCCTCCCAAAGTGTTGTGATTACAGGCGTGAGCCACTTCACCTGGCCTGAGAATGTCCTTATTTCACCTCATTCCTGGAGGATATTTTTGCTAGATCTGAAATTCCATGTTGAACCATTCTTTCCTTTCCCACAGTTTAACAATAATCTTCCATTCTCTTCTGTGTGCCATAGTTTCTGATGTGAAATCCACAATTATTTGAGTAAATGTCTCCCTATTTATAGTGTGTCCTTTTTTTCTGACTATTTTAAAGATGTATTTCTTTTTTTCTTTGTTTTTGGGAAAGTGTCTTGCTTTGACGCCAGATGAGTGCCGTGGTGCGATCTTGGCTCACTGCAACCTCTTCCTCCTGGTTTCAAGCGATTCTCCCGCCTCAGCCTCCCAAGTAGCTGGGACTACAGGCACATGCCACCACACCCAGCTAATTTTTTGTATTTTAGTAGAGATGAGGTTTCACCATGTTGGATGGATGGTCTCAATCGCCTGACCTTGTGATTCACCCAGTTCGGCCTCCCAAGATATGTATTTTTTATCATTAGTTTTCAGTAGTTTGATTATGATGTGTATGGGTATGGATTTCTGTAAGTTTATCCTGTTTGTGGTTTGCTTAGCTTCTTGAATTTGTAAGTGTATTTTTTTTTCCCCAAATTTGGGGAGTTTTTAGTCATTCTTTTTCAAAATTATTTTTCACACTCCTTTTCACTATTTTACCTTTTCTTTTGGAATTATGATGATATGAATGTTAGGCCTTTTGATGTGTCTCACAGGCTTGAGGCTGTGTTCATTTTTTTCTACATTTTTCTTCTCTGTAATGTTCATTTTAGATAATTTACGTTGTTCTATCTTCAAGTGCAGTTATTTCTTTCCCAGTCCATTATTATTATTAGAGGCAGAGTCTTCCTCTGTCACCCAGGCTGAGTGCAGTGGCCCAAGCATAGCTCACTGCAGCCTTGAACTCCTGGGCTGGAGTGAGCCTCCCAAGTGGCTAGGACTACAGGTGTGCACCATCACATCTGGCTAATTTTAAAATTTTTTATAGACATGAGATTTTTTTTTTTTTTTTTTTTTTTTTTTGAGACAGAGTCTTGTTCTGTCACCAGGTGCCAGGCGGGAGTGCAGTGGCGGGATCTTGGCTCACTGCAACCTCCACCTCCTGGGTTCAGAGAATTCTCCTGCCTCAGCCTCCTAAGTAGCTGGGACTATAGGCACACACCACCACACCCAGTTAATTTTTGTATTTTTAGTAGACACGGGGTTTCACCATGTTGGCCAGGATGATCTTGATCTCTTGACCTCGTGATTCATCCGCCTCAGCCTCCCAAAGTGCTTGGATTAGAGGCGTGAGCCACTGCGCCCAGCCGACATGAGATCTTACTATGTTGCCCAGGCTGGTCTCAAATTCCTGATGGCAAGAGATCCTCCCACCTCAGCCTCCCAAAACACTGGGATTACAAGCATGAGCCATCACACCAGGCCTGGTTATTGTTTTTTTAAGTTTTAAAATTCCCAATGGGTTCTTTTTAATATCTCCTATTTCTCTGCTTAAAATTTCTATCTTTCCACTCGTTTCAAAGAGTTGTTTGCCCCAACCTCCTGGAACATGACTGTAATAGTTGCTTTAAAATCTTCTTCCAATAGCATCTGTGTCATCTCTGGGTTGGCATCTGTTGACTGTCTTTTCCCTTGAGAGTTGTCAAGATTTTCCCTGTTCTTCATATATTGAACACTCTTGTATCCTGGGCATTTAGAATATTACATTATGAAACTCTAAGTCTCGCTTGACTCTGATGGAAAATGTTGAGTTTTTGTTTGCATGTTTCAGCAGTCAAGTGCTTACCTGCTTTCTGAGAACTGTGATTCCACTCTCAGTTTACTTTTCAAAGCCTTTGCAATGATATTTATATTTGTCCTGTATGTGTGGCACCCAGTGGCTAATCTGGGATCTGAATGGTGGTCTACCCTGTAGCTTAGATCTCAAAGCCATCAATTTGATGTTTAGGCTCAGATCCATGCATGCACGTGGCCAGCTAAGAGGTGAGTGCAAGAGCTCTGACAAAATTGTATTCATATCAGATGGATTTTTTGAGCTTCCTCCTCTATGCAACCTCTCCAACACTTTTTTGTATCCAGTCACCCCACCCACCCCAAACTTCCTGGGTTTCTAACTAGAATGCTGGGACTTTAGTTTTCCTGCTCTGTCATGTACTTCCTGCAGCTGTGTCTGCCTGTGGAGCCAGGCAGTGTGAGAACACAGAAAACAAAAGCTTTGAGGATTCCCCATATCCTCTTGGGACCCCAGTTCCTCTGGTCAGGAAGGGTTTTCCTCCCTCGGAGTTTTAGGTACCTTCCCGGAGGCTACTATTGCTGCAACACTGTGAGGCAGCCTGTCGGGGTGAAAAAGATGGAAAAGCAGATTTCCCCCACTCTCTATTATACCTAGTGGCCCCCGTGCCCACTCTTTGCGTCAAGGGCTTCTCTTAGAGCTCTTTCTGTTCATATCCAGCACTTACATCTGGACTTCAGGCAGCCTGTGAGTCTAGGCCAGGCAATACCAACAAGAAACAAAAGGGGAGAGGAGACTCAGGCTGGCTCAGTGGTATCAGCGATCTGTTTTTCTGCCCAATTCCTATCATTTTTTAAAATAGGATTTTTTTTTTTTTTTTTTGAGACAAGAGTCTCATTCAGCCGCTCAAGCAGGAGTACAGAGGCACAATTTTGGCTCAGTGCAACCACTGTCTCCCAGGTTCAAGTGATTCTCCTTTCTCACCCTGCTGAGTAGCTGGGATTACATCATGCCTGGCTAATTTTTGTATTTTAGGAGTGACAAGGTTTCACCGTGTTGGCCAAGCTGGCCTTGAACTACTGATCTCAGGTGATCTGTCCACCTTGGCCTCCCAAAGTGCTAAGATTACAGGCGTAAGCCACGGCACCCGGCCAAAAATAGACTATCTTTTTAAAGAGAAGCTTTAGGCTAACAGCAAAATTGAGTGGAAAGTACAGAGAGTTCCTGTGTATCCCCTGTACCATTGCCACCCACCCCTCTGCACAGCTGCTTTCCTATTAACACCTTTTTTTTTTCCTTTTGAGTTGGAGTCTTGCTCTGTTGCCCAGGCTGGAGTGCAAAGGCACAGTCTCGGCTCACTGCAACCTCCGTGTCCTGGGTTTAAGCGATTCTCCTGCCTCAGCCACCCAAGTGGGATTAGCTGGGATTACAGGAGTCTGCCACCATGCCTGGCTAATATTTTGTATTTTAGTAGAGACAGGGTTTCACCATGTTGGTCAGGCTGGTCTCGAACTCCTGACCTCAAGTGATCCGCCTGTCTCGGCCTCCCAGAGTGCTGGGATTACAGGTGTGAGCCACCGTGCCTGGCTCATGTGGATAAATATTAAAGAGTGTGATTGCTGATCATCTGGTAAGAATAGGATTAGCTTTATAAGAAATTGTCAAACTGTCTTCCTAAGTGGCTGTACGATTTTGCATTCCCACTAGCCATGAATGAGATTTCCTGTGGCTCCACATCCACATCAGCATTTATTGTCAGTGTTTTGGAGTTTTGGCCATTTTAACTGGCATATAACAGTATCTCTTTTTTGTTTTAATTTGCAATTTCCTAATGACATGTAATTTTGGGCAATTTTTCACATGCTTATTTGCTACCAGTATAACCTTAGGTGAGGTATCTGTTTGGGTGTTTTGCACAGTTTTAAAATTGGGTTGTTCTTTTTCTTATTGTTGAGTTTTATAGTTTTTTGTTACATTTTGGATAACAGTCCTTTATCACATATTTCTTTTGCAAATGTTTTCTTCCCGTCTATGGCTCATCTTCTCATTCTTTTGACAGTGTCTTTTTCAGAACATGTTTTAATTTTTAATGAATTCCACCTTAACAATGCTTTCCTTCACAGGTCATGCCTTTTGTATTGGATCTAAAAGGTCATCTAGGTTTTTTCCTGTGTTATCCTCTAGGAATTTATAGTTTTGCATTTTGTTTAACACTGTGACCTATTTTGACTTAATTTCTGTGATGGATGTAAGGATTGTGTCTACATTGTTTTCCCCCCACATATATGCTGATATGCTTTGATGCTTTGGTTGTGTCCCCACCCAGGTCTCCTCTTGAATTGTAGTTCTCTCTCTCTTTTTTTTTTTTTTTAGAGACGGGTTTTCACCATATTGGTCAGGCTGGTCTTGAACTCCTGACCTCAGGCGATCCACCTGCCTCGGCCTCCCAAAGTGCTGGGATTACAAGCATGAGCCACCATGCGCAGCCCGAATTGTAGTTCTCATAATCCCTATGTGTTATGGGAGGGACCCAGTAGGAGGTAATTTAATCATAGGGGTGGTTACCCTCATGCTGTTCTCATGATAATGAGTGAGTTCTCACAAGATCTGATTGTTTTATAAAAGGGGTTCCCCCTTTTGTTTAGCACTTCTCCTTGCTGCCATCATGTTAAGAAGGACATGTTTGCTTCTCCTTCCACCTTGATTGTAAGTTTCCTGAGGCCTCCCCAGCCACGCGGAACTGTGAGTCAATTAAATCTCTTTCCTTTATAAATTACCCAGCCTCAGGTATGTCTTTATAACCAGTGTGAGAACGAACTAATACAGATGACCATCACCATTTGATGAGGCTATCTCTGCTTCATGGGATTGCCTTTGTTCCTTTGTCAAATATTAGTTGACTATATTTTCATGAGTCTATTTCTACCTGGGCCCTCTGTTCTGTTTCATTGATTTATTTGTCTATTCTGTCACCAACACCACACTGTCTTGATGGTTGTAGCTTTAAGGTAATCCTGAAATCAGATAGTGTCAGTCCTCCAACTTTGCTCTTCTCCTTAAATAGTGTGTTGATGGCTCTAGGTCTTCTGCCTCTCTGTATAAATTTTAGAATCAATTCATTGATATTCACAAAATAATTTGCTGGGAATTTCATTATGATTGCATTTAATCTACAGCTTATGTTGGGAAGAACTGTTATTATGGTTTGAATGTCTGTGTTTCCACAAAATTAATATATTGATACCTAATCCTCAATGCAATCACACTAAAATGGGTGGCCTTTGGAAGGTGATTAAGTCATGAGGGCTCTGCCCTTGTGAATGGAATTAATATCCTTATAAAAGAGGCTGTAGCTCTTATAAGGCTTGTTTGCCCATTCTACCATAAGAGGATATATGAAGGGAAGGTGCCATCTGTGAAGAACAGGCCCTTACCAAACACCAAATCTGCTGGTGTCTTGATCTTGGATTTCCCAGCCTCCAGAACTGTCAGCATTAAATTCTGCTATTTATAAAATATCCACTTTGGCCGGGCGCGGTGGCTCACGCCTGTAATCCCAGCACTTTGGGAGGCCGAGGCGGGTGGATCACGAGGTCAAGAGATCGAGACCATCCTGGTCAACATGGTGAAACCCCGTCTCTACTAAAACTACAAAAAAATTAGCTGGGTATGGTGGCGCGTGCCTGTAATCCCAGCTACTCAGGAGGCTGAGGCAGGAGAATTGCCTGAACCCAGGAGGCGGAGGTTGCGGTGAGCCGAGATTGCGCCATTGCACTCCAGCCTGGGTAACAAGAGTGAAACTCTGTCTCAAAATAAAATAAAATAAAATAAAATATCCACTTTAAGGCATTTTGTTATAGTAGCCTGAACAGACTAAGACAGCTGACACCTTGACAATATTGAATCTTTCTATCCATAAACATGGAATATCTCTCCATTTATTTAGTTCTTGTATTTCTTTCATTAGAGTTTTGCAGTTTTCCTTATATAGATCCTATACATATTTTGTTAGATTTATATCTGAGTATTACATTCTTTTGAGTGCTAATTAAAATGGTATTGTGTTTTTCCTTTCAAATTTCACTTGTTCGTTGCTCATACATAAGGAAGCAATTAACTTTCGTATATTTACCTTGTATCCTGAAGTCTCGCTATGATCACTTGTTTCCAGGAGGTTTTGTGTTGTTTGTTCTTTTAGACTTTCTACTTAGAAAATCATGTCATCTGTGAACAAAGATAGTTTCATCTTCCTTCCCAATCTGTATTCCTTTTAGTTCCTGTTATTGTCTTATTGCATTAACAAGAACTTCCAGTATGATATTGAAAAGGAATGGTGAGAGGAAACATCTTTGCCTTGTTCCCAATCTTTTTTTTTTTTTTTTTTTTGAGACAGTCTCTTTGTTGCCCAGGCAGCAGTGCTGTGGTGCATGACCTCAGCTCACTGCAACCTCCACCTCCTGGGTTCAAGTGATCCTTGTGGCTCAGCCTCCTGAGGAGCTGGGATTACAGGTGTGTGCCACCTTGCCTGGCTGATTTTTTGTATCTTTAGTAGAGACAGGTTTTCTCTGTGTTGACCAGGCTGGTCTCAAACTCCTGGCTTCAGGTGATCCATCCACATTGCCCTCCCAAAGTGTTGAGGTTATAAAATGAACCATGTGCCCAGCCCTTGTTCCTGATCTTAATGGGAAAACTTGTAACTTCTTACCATAAGGATGATGTTAGCTGTAGGTTTTTGGTAGATGTTCTTCATCACGTTGAGGAAGATGCTTTTTATTGCAGCTACTAAGACGATCATATGATTTTTCTTCTTTTGTCTGTTGATATAACTTACATTACATTAATTAGTTTTTGAATTTTTAATTAGTCTTGCATACTTGGTCAATGTATGTGACTTTTTATACATTGTAGGATTTCATTTCTTAGCATTTTGTTGAGGATTTTTGCACACATGTTAATGAGAAATGTTGGTCTGTTGTTTTATTTTCTTATAATGCCTTTGGTTTTCGCATTAGGATAATGCTGGCCTCACAGAGTGAGTTCAGAAGTATTCTCTCTGCTTCTAACTTCTGGAAGAGATAGTAGATAATTTTAATTTCTTCTCTGAATGTTTGGTAGAATTCACCAGTGAATCCATCTAGCATGGTGCTTTCTTTTTTTTTTTTTTTTTTTTTTTTGAATTTCCCCCTTTCACCCCGGCCCGGGTTCCGTAGCATGAGCTTGGCTCTCTCCCCCCCCCCCCCCCCCCCCCCCCCTCACAACTCTCCCCTTCC
>NW_022437146.1:835090-865185 GCF_009761245.1 Sapajus apella | reverse complement strand
TTTTTTTTTGAGACTGAGTCTCACTCTGTCACCCAGGCTAGAGTACAGTGGCATGAGCTTGGCTCACTGCAACCTCCACCTCCCAGCTTCAAGCGATTCTCCTACCTGGCCTCCCAAGTAGCTGGGACTGCAGGTGCATGCTACCACGGCTGGCTAATTTTTATACTTTTTTTTTTTTTTTGGAAATGGAGTCTCACTCTGCTGCCCAGGCTGGAGCACAGTGGCGTGATCTTGGCTCACTGCAACCTCTGCCTCCAGCTTCAAGTGACTCTCCTGCCTTGACCTTCCAGGGTAGCTGGGACTACAGGTGATTCTTCTTATTTCTGTTTCTTCTGTTTTCCTTAGATTTCTCCTGTGGTAGAAGCTTAGGTTATTGATTTCATATCTTTCTGCTTTCCTAATATTTGCATACAATGCCATAAATTTCCCTCTAAGTACTGTTTTCACTGCATCCCACAAGTGTTAAGTTGTATTTTTTAGTTTCATTTAGCTCAAAATATTCCTAAATTTCTCTTGAGATTCTTTTTTTGACCTATGTATTATTTAGAAGTTAGCTAATCTTCATATATCCTGGGATTTTCTGGCTGTCTGTTATGATTTCTAGTTTAATTATGTTGTGGGCTGGGTGCAGTGGCTCACGCCTGTAATCCCAGCACTTTGGGAGGGCAGATCATGAGTCAAGAGACTAAGACCATCCTGGCCAACATGGTGAAACCCCATCTCTATCAAAAATACAAAATTTAGCTGGGTGTGGTGGCACATGCCTGTAGTTCCGGGTACTTGGGAGGCTGAGGTAGGAGAATCGCTTAACCCAGGAGGCAGAGGTTGCAGTGAGCCGAGATCATGCTACTGCACTCCAGACTGGTGACAGAGTGAGACTCCATCTAAAAAAAAAAAAAAAAAAAAAAAAAATTACAGTGGTCCAGGAGCATACATTGTATGATTTCTATTCTTTTAAGTGTGTTAAGGTGTGTTTTATGGCCCAGAATGTAGTCTATTTAATGAATGTTCCACATGAATTTTGGAAGAATATTCTGCTACTGTTGATTGAAGTTGTCTATAGATGTTAATTACATCCAGTTTTGTTTTCTCTTTTTTTTTCTAAGAGAACGGGCTTTCACCATGTTGGCCAGGATGGTCTTGGTCTCTTGACCTTGTGATCCGCCCACCTTGGCCTCCCAAAGTGCTGGGATTACTGGTGTGAGCCACTGTGCCTGGCTGCAATATTTGTCTTTCTGTGCCTGGTTTACTTCACTTAGCACAATGTCCTCCAGGTTCATTCAAGTTGTTGCAAATGACAGGATTTCTTTTCTCTTTATGGCTGATTGATATTCCACTATATGTGTGTATGTGTCATATTTTCTTTATCCATTCATATATTTCACATTTATTCATTTATTAGTGGCAGTTAGATTGTTTCTGTATCTTGACTATTGTGAATAATGCTGCAATGAGCATGGCAGTGTAGATATCTCTTCAAGATATTGACTTCATTTCCTTAGGATATATACCCAGAAGTAGGATTGCTGGGTCATGTAATAGTTCTATTTTTTTTTTTTTTTTTTTTTTTTTTGAGACAGAGTTTCACTCTTGTTACCCAGGCTGGAGTACAATGGCACGATCTCAGCTCACCGCAACCTCCGCCTCCCGGGTTCAGGCAATTCTCCTGCCTCAGCCTCCCGAGCAGCTGGGACTACAGGCACGTGCCACCATGCCCAGCTAATTTTTTTTTTTTTTGTATTTTTAGTAGAGACGGGGTTTCACCATGTTGACCAGGATGGTCTCGATCTCTTGACCTCGTGATCCACCCGCCTCAGCCTCCCAAAGTGCTAGGATTACAGGCTTGAGCCACCGCGCCCGGCCAATAGTTCTATTTTTAATCTTTTAAGTCTATACTGTTTTCTAATGGTTATACTCATTTACATTCCCACCAACAATGTACAGGGGTTCCCTTTTCTCCATACCACGACTCATTATCACTATCACTACTCCATGCCAACTACTAATTATTTCTTATCTTTTTTGCTTTTTTTAAGCCTCTAAGATGAGAATGCTTTTGATAACAGCCTCTAGCTTTCTTTTTTCTTTTTCTTCTTTTTTAGAGACGAGGTTTCACCATGTTGGTCAGGCTGGTCTCAAACTCCTGACCTCAAGCAATCCACCCGCCTAGGCCACCCGAAGTGCTGGGATTACAGGAATGAGCCACTGCACCCGGCCTCTAGCTTTCTTTTGGTTAGTTAGCATGGTATGTTTTTCTCCATCTCTTTATTTTTAGTCTAAATGTGTCTATATATTTAAATCAGATTTATTGTAGACAACATATAGTTCGGTCTGTTTCTTGATCCACTCTGAGGATCTCTGCCTTTTAATCGGTATATTTAGACCATAGATGTTTAAAGTCATATAAGTGAATTCATATCTACCACATTTGTTACTGTTTTCTATTAATGGCGCTTGTGCTCCTCTTTTCTTCTTCCGCTCTTTTTCTGCCATTTGTGTTTTTTTTTTTTTTCTGAGCATTTTATATGATCCCATTTTTCCTTCTTTCTTAGGATATAAATTATATATATATATTAGACAGCATTTTGCTCTGTCACCTGGGCTGGAGTGCAGTGGTGTGATCACGGTTCACTGCAACCTTGACCTCCTGGGCTCCAGCAATCCTCCTACCTCAGCCTCCTACGTAGCAGGGACCACAGGCATGGGCCACCATGCCAGGCTAGTTTTGTAGTTTTGGTAGAGATGAGGTTTTGCCATGTTGCCCAGGCTGGTCTTGAACTCCTGAGGTCACGCAATCCACCCATCTTGGCCTCCCAAAGTTCCGGAATTACAGGCATGATCCACTGTGCTCAGCCTACTCAATTATACTTTTTAAAAAACTTTGTTTTAGTGGTCATCCTAGAGTTTACAATATACATTTACAACTCATCCAGATTCACTTTCAGAGTAACTCTATACCATTTCAGGGGTAGTGCAAGTACCTTATAATAACAAAATATTCCTAATTCCTCCCTCCTGACCCTTGTATCATTGCTGTAATTCATTTCACTTATACATATGCTATAATCGTTGAATACATTGTTGCTTTGATTATTTGAACAGTTATTTGTTAGAACAATTAAGAAAAATGAAAGTTTTTCTTTTACCTTCACTTATTTCTTCTATATTACCCTCCCTTTTTTTATATAGATCTGATTTTATCTTCTCTCTCAAAAACTTATTTTAACATTTCTTGCAAGGTAGGTCTACTGTTGCCAAACTCTCTTGATTTTTATTTGTCTGAGAAAGTCTTTATTTCTCCTTTACTTTTGAAAGATAACTTCACAGAATATGAAATTTTAAGTTGGTGAGTTTTTTCCCCTTAAGACTTAAAATATTTCACTTTGCTCTTCTTGCTTTCATGGTTTCTGAGAAGCCAGATGTAATCCTTATCTTTGCTTCTTTGTAGATAAGATGTTTTCCCTGTTTGGTTTCTTTCAAGATTATGTTGTTATCTTTGATTTCTGCGGTTTGAATGTGATGTGCTGAGGGGTCGTTTTTTGGGTTTTGGAGGGATTTATCCTGATTGGTGTTCTCTAAGTTTCCCTGCCTGTGGTTTGGTGTCTGACATTTATAGGGGAAAATTCTCAGTTATTATTGCTTCAAATACTTCTTTTGTTTCTTTATTTCTTCCCCTTCTGGTATTCCCATTATGCAAATGTTACAACTTTTGTAGCTATTTCACAGTTCTTGGATATTATGTTCCATTCTTTTTGGTTCTCTTTTCTCCTTGCATTTCAGTTTGGGACGTTTTTATTGATATCTACAAGCTCAGAGATGTTTCCCTCAGTTATATGTAATCTACTAATGGTTCCATCAAAGGTGTTCCTCATTCCCTTTATATGTAGCCCAGGATGGAGTGCTGTGACCCAGCCTCAGCTCACCACAACCTCTGCCTCCCGGGTTCAAGTGATTCTCCTGCCTCAGCTTCCTGAGTAGCTGGGACTACAGGTGCGAGCCACCACGCCCAGCTAATTTTTGTACTTTTAGTAGAGATGGGCGTTTCACTATGTTGGCCAAGCTTGTCTCGAACTCCTGACCTCATGATCCGCCTGCCTTGGCCTCCCAAAGTACTGGGATTATAGACGTGAGCCACCATGCCTGGACTACATGAATAAGTTCTTTAGTCATGATTTCTGAGATCCTGGTGCACCCATCATCACTCCAACAGTATAGAATGTACCCAGTGTGTAGTCTTTTATCCCTCACCCCCTTTCCACGCTTCCCCCGAGTCCCCAAAGTCCATTGTGTCATTCTTTTTTTTTTTTAAACATGAACAATCCTGCTGCAAAACATTGTGCCATTCTTATGCCTTTGTGTCCTCATAGCTTAACTCCCACTTATTTTTTTATTTTTTTTATTTTTTGAGATGGAATTTTACTCTTTCGCCCAGGCTGGAGTGCAGTGGTTCTATCTTGGTCCACTGCAACCTCCACCCACTGGGTTCAAGTGATTCTCCTGCCTCAGCCTCCACAGTAGTTGGGATTACAGGTGCTTGCCACCAAGCCCAGCTAATTTTTGTTTATTTGGGTTTGTTTGTTTGCTTGTTTTTAGTAGAGACAGGGTTTCGCCATGTTGGCCAGGCTAGTCTGGAACTCCTGATCTCAGGTGATCCACCCACCTTGGCCTCCCAAAGTGTTAGGATTATAGACATGAGCCACCGCACCTGGTCTACAAAGCAGGTTTCTTTAACACTCCTCAAAAGATTACACCAGCTCACCAGCAATGGGTCCAAACTAAGAAGAAATCTCTGAATTGCCAGGAAAATAATTCAGAAGGTTGATTATTAAGTTACACAAGGAGGTACCAGAGAAAGGTGAAAACCAACCTAAAAACATTAAAAAAATAATAATACAGGGAGGGATTAAAAAGTCTCCAGAGAAATAGCACAAATAAAAAACAATCACAACTTCTGGAAATGGAAGGCACAGTTAGAGAAATGCAAAACGTGCTGGAAAGTTTCAACAATAGAATAGAACAAGCAGAAGAAAGAACTTCAGAGCTCAAACACAAGGCTTTCAAATTAACCCAAATCTGACAGACAAAGAAAAAAAGAGTTTGAAAAATGAACAAAGCTGCCAAGAAGTTTGGGATTATGTTAAATGACCAAACCTAAGATAAATTGATGTTCCTGAGGAAGAAGAGAAATCTAAACGTTTGCAAAACTTATTTGGGGGACTAATCGAGCAAAAGTTCCCTAGCCTTCCGAGAAAGCTATACATCCAAATATAAGAGGCTCAAAGAACACTCAAGAAATTCATCCCCAAAGGGTCAGCACCTAGGCACATAATCACCAAGTTATCTGAAGTCAAGATAAAGGAAAGAATCTTAAGAGCCGTGAGGCAAAAGCAACAGGTAGCCTGTAAAGGAAAACCTATTAGATTAACAGCAGAAATCAACTAGTTTTTTGAAGCAAAATGCAATAAGTATAAGCTTAGAGAAAATATTGAAAGGATATTTTAACAAAAAATTACCAGTTATTTCTGGGGGGATTTTAGGAGATTTCTTACTCACTTTTAGATAATTTCCAACTTTTCTCTAATGAACATTATTACTTATATAATTAGGAAAAAATCATTAAACACTCATAAAATAACACCTAGGAGTATTGAATTCACATTCAGTGGTCAAAAAAATCTCTAAGACGTAAGTTGCAGATTACTTGGACAGATGGAAAGTTCCCGTGAATTACTCTTAGAGGGAAAAGGCAACGCCCAAATGTTGTGAACATCCTCATTCCAGCCTTGGACATCTTATCAGCTCAGGTAGAAGGAAGAGAACCAGTACAGATGCTCGTCCCTGCTCAACAAAGCAATGGGGACTTGAGGCTTTATTCACTTTTCATTGTCTATTTTATATTGCCTAAATATTCCATTAAGATAGAAATATAAAAACTGAACACATTAGTCATTGCCATGGGCTCTTGTGAAGGCCCCCATACCCCCACCTCTTTAATTGGCCCTGGGGACACATATATTGGCTGAGTGCTAGCTTCCAAAAAGATATGTCCATGTCCTAATCCCTGGAACCTGTGGTTACCTTATTTAGAAAAAGGAACTTTGTAGATGTGATTAAGTTAAGGATTAGGAGGTGAGGAGGTCATCCTGGATTGTCTGGGTAGGTTCTAAATCCAATAATAAGTGTCCTTTTAAGAGACATATAAGAGAATACACACATGGAGGAGAAGGGGGTGTGAAGACTCAGTCAGATATCAGAGTGATGTGGCCACAAGATAAGGAAGCCACAGCCACCAAAACTTAGAAGAGGCAAAGAATAGGTCGGGTATGGTGGCTCACACCTATAATCCCAGCGCTTTAGGAGACCAAGACAAGTGGATCAGAAGGTCAGAAGTTCAAGACTAGCCTAGCCAACATGGTGAAACCCCCTCTCGACTAAAAATACAAAATATTAGCTGGGCGTGGTGTCAAGCATCTGTAGTCCCACCTACTTGGGAGGCTGAGGCAGGAGAATCACTTGAACCAGGGAGGCAGAAGTTGCAGTGAGCTGAGATCACCACACTGCTCTGTCTCAAAAAAAAAGAAGAGGCAAAGAATGGATTATTCTCTAGAACCTTGAGGCACCTTGTTGAAACACATTGATTTTGGACTTCTGGCTTTCAGAACTGCGAGAGAGTAAATTTCTGTTGTTTTAAGCCACCAAGCTTGTGACAATTTGCTAAAGCAATAAGAGGAAGCTAATATAGCTGCAGAGAGCCAAGACCATTGGTATGGCATCCTGCCCAAGCCAACTCAGTCCAGAAGTTAGACCCCAGACAGACTGATGAAAAGTCATTCCAATCTAAGGTGGGAGAGCAGAAGTGTAAAGGCAGGGGCCATGGCAGGAAACCAAGACCTCAACCAAGGAGGAGCACAGTGTCCTTTGAGCAGGGACTCTTGGGAGACCTATGGGCTATGCTTTGGAAACCTCTCTGTTGTGCATGTTACTCAACATTCCATCCTTTGGCAAATTTGTGCCTCAGTCAGGATAAGAGAAGCCATGCTCTCAATTCTTAATGAAGAGGGATCCCTCAACTCTTAATGACGTGTAACAGCAAAGCTTTACTTCTCCCTCGTGTTACATGTTTACAATAGGTTATCCACGGCTTCTGCCCCATTTTTTAAAAACTTATTAGGCAGAGAGAGAAAGAAAGAGAAGGGGAGAGAGAGAGAAAGAGAGAGAGAGAGAGAGAGCGCTCTAAAGCTGTCTTGGGAGGGGATCCCAGAGGGGGAAATCCCTCCATGTTTTATTTCTCCAAAACTCAGGCTAAAAAAGCAGCCACCGTTTCAACAGTCATTTCAATCGTCACCATGGCAGAGGGAAACTGAGAGCTTTGGCAGATCTTGCATAAGCAATTAAATGCTTCAGCTCATTTGTCTGACTCATTAGTCGTCCAACCACACCCAAACATGGAGGCTGGGAAGTGTGATCCTATCATGTGCTCAGAAGTTGAAGAGCTAAAGATATTTTGTAAGCCAGGGTGCAGTAGCTCACACGTATAATCCCAGCACTTTGGGAGGCCGAGGCAGGAGGATTGCTTGAGCCCAGGAGTTTCAGACCAGCCTGGGCAACATAGCAAAACCCCATATCTACAAAAAAATATAAAAATTAGCCAGGCACAGTGGTGCATGCCTGTGGTCTGAGCTACTTTTGGGAGATTGAAGCAGGAGAATCACCTGAGCCCAGAAGTTCTAGGCTGCAGTGAACCATTATTGTGCCACTGGCCTCCAGCCTGGGCAACAGAGTGAGACCCTGTATATACATATTTTGTAAACAGCTTAATGACAGCACACTTTCTGTGAATCTGAAGCCCTAGGTCCCACTGACCTTCCCATGATCACTGCCCTGCACAGGCCTTGCTAACATTATGTTCAGCTACTGTTGAGCAGCAAGAAGGAAAGGAGGGAGGAAGGGAAGGAGAAAAGAATGTTTGATGTGTAAAAAGTGTTGGAGTTGGTTTTCCCAAGGAGCACTGAAAATGGAACACAGTGGAAGCTCCATACACGTGCTGAACACAAGTGAATTGATTTTCATTTGTGTCTCCTAATTGTGACTTGTTTTGTGTCATGCCTGCAAAGCCTGGGGTCAGGTGTGGTTGGTGCTCATGGAACCAACCTGAGCCGTCAGAACACAGGGTTGGCCTGAGTGACCACAGACAAGCCTGGGTGTCAGGCACCATTGCAGCCAAATCCCAGTGAGCCAGGGTATGCCTAGTCCTGGACACCACTGCATTCACTTGCTCGGTTCTGGAAAGTTCTGTCTGAGCCAGTATCTACACCCTGCCTCTAATCGGCCCCTCTGGATGACACCACAGGCCTATGACCTTGCTTTTGTTTCAGTTTTTATCCTTGAATTAGTTTGAATTGTTGCATGCAAGTGTCAAAATTGTTCACAAGAAAGTATGCAGGTAGTTCCAGGTATGCCTGGATCCAGGAGTTTAAAGCCATGCTCTGCTTGTCTGTTTGGCTTTCTTCTATGTTAGCCTCATCCTCAGACTGGTTCCTCCCCACTTGGAAGCCGTGACCTGTGAGTCCAGGCCACTGCCAGGAGCATAGAAAGCACTCAATAAATACTCTTACGATAAATGAAATACATGTGCCATAAATAATGGCCCCTAGCACTCCAGGTTTATATCCTAATAGCTTAGCAACTTCTGGGAAAAGAGGGTAACTTTCCAAACCCAAGTCCTTAGGGCCCACTCTAATTAGTCTGGCATGGGTTTGGGTCATATATTTGTCAGCATAGGCTAGACTTTGCTATGGTAACACATAAATCCTGAGATCTCAGTGACTTAACATTATAAAATGTTACCGCTCACGTCATAGCCTAATGTGTCACTAACATGTCTGGGCTCCTCCCATTTTGCGACCCTAACATCTTCCGTGTGAGACCTCAAGGTTATCCCAGAAAGGCAAGAGACAATGTCACACCTGGGAGATATTGCGAGGTGCAGGCCTGAATGTGGCATGCATCACTTCTGCCCACATTCCATGGGCCAGAGCTGGCTTAGGAGGAGAATCACATGGCTTGGGAAACACCTAGTGCCGTTTCTTGCTGTGGGCCACATGGGGCTCCCTGAGCTGATCACTGAGACCAGGAGGTCCTTGCTCTTATCGACCAGGCCTGGGCTTCATGCTCACCACTGAGCAGCTCAGCCCCATCAGACTGCGTGACCTGCCCGTGGAGGAGGGCTGCTCCCCTGTGGGAAAATCAGGACACCTTTCCCAGAGAAGGGAATGGCTGCTGGCTGAGCAGAAATAACACGGACTGCTAGTCCCCAGGTGACGCTTCTGGCCTCCCGCTTAGCCTCACCAGGGCCAGCATACACACACCAAGCACCTCTGCGGGTTGGGCTGGCAAAAGGGCTCAGAGCAACTTTGGCTTTATTTAAAATATTCCCAAGTAACTTCCAGATGCCGGTATCCATCAAAATCTAATTTACTGAGAATATTCAAGAATTGTTTTCATAACACAGACTCAGAACAGATCAAAGGCTTGCCGTAATGTGCTGGATACCCTTAGAGGAATATGTATTTTCAGAGCTTACAGAAACCGACTCTAAAACTCACACATATTACTTGCAAAAAACTTGCAAAATAAAGAAAAGTGGCCAGGCACGGTGGCTTATGCCTGCAATCTCAGCACTTTGGGAGGCTGATGTGGGAGGATCTCTTGAACCCAGGAGTTCAAGACTAGCCTGGTCAACATAGTGAGACCCCCATCTTTACAAAATATTTTGAAATTAGCCATTTTTTCCAAAGGAACACTGAAAATGGAACACAGTGGGAGCCCCACAAACATGTGCTGAACACAGTTGAATTATGTGGTGGTGCACGCTTGAGATCGCAGCTACGTGGGAAGCTGTGGTGGAAAAGGTGATTGCTTGAGCCTGGGAGATTGAGGCTACAGCGAGCTATGACTGCCCTACTGCACTCCAATCTAGGTGACAGGGCAAGACCCTGTCTCAAAAAATAGTAATAATAAATAAAAATCACCATCCCATCACCCAGAGATAACCACTTTACACCTGCAAAGATATCCACCACTTGGTGAATAGCTTTCAGAATATTTTTCTAGACATATGTAAACAAAAGTATTTGTCTAATCACACTTTGCGTGAATCAGTCCAAATATTCAAACCCAGGCCAGAAAATCCAGGTAATCTAAGTAATCCACATATTCCAGCCTCCATCAGATGATCCAGTCAGCCACGCAGCCAAGCCCAGACCTTCCAAAGTAGTTGCCCAGAACAATTCACTGATTTGGATGAGCAGATTAATTGGTCCAACATTTGTTGAGCACCTCTTGTATGGCAGATCTAACTATGTAAGGTTGTTTTTGTTTTTGTTTTTTTGAGAGGAAGTCTGCTCTATTGCCCAGACGAGTGCAGTGGCACAGTCTCGGCTCACTGCAACTTCTGCCTCCCAGGTTCAAGCAATTCTCCTGCCTCAGCCTCCCGAGTAGCTGGGATTACAGGTGCCTGACACCACACCCGGCTAATTTTTGTATTTCAGTAGAGATGGCATTTCACCATATTGGTCAGGCTGGTCTTGAACTCCTGACCTCAGGTGATCCACCTGCCTTGACCTCCCAAAGTGCTGGGATTACAGGCATGAGCCACTGCACCCGGCCAGCTACGAAAGTTGAATCCAACATCTGACTTCATATGTAAGTATATGTCTTACATCTAATTTATATTTTAAACTTATTTTATAAGGAAGATTTTTCTGTAGTTGCTAAAATCCTTAGAAGTGTAATTTTAATGAACACATAAAAGTGTACCATATAGTTACATAACCATTACTTTATTCAAGTCTCTAGTCTTTAACATTTTAAATGCTTTGCATTTGTGGGTTTTTAAACAAGTAATCACTACTACAATCTACATATGTTTATAAAATGTATTTCTTCTCACAAAAGTAACCAATTTTTATCACAGAAAATGAAGATAGGGAAAAATAGAAAATTAAAATGTTTTTCTACCTTCTAGAGCTAATAAGATGGCTATACATAAATACACCACATATTTGTTTACAAATAAAAGTGAGATCCCTTAAAAATATAAACTGTTGTGCCATTTTCTGATTTCTCCTTACACTTGAGAATCTTAGAAGGGGACGAATAGGGGAAAGGTTATCGCCATGTTTGAGGCTGATACTTTTTACCATCCCAAAATGTTACATGAATGTGCACTTACATGCATGTGTTTCCCCACCCCACCCCGCTACAGTCACTGTGCTGTGATTGTCACTTGCTTCCATTCTCCAGCAGAGACCTTGGCTTGAATTCTGGTGACATCCCAAGCAGATGTTGTGCCTAGCCCTCAGGAGACAGGGCACTTTGGGGCCACGTTGGCCTCCACACCACCTGTGTTATGAACGATGTTGCTCTGGACCCAACTCTGCCCCAAGCCCCTTCTCTGGACATGTGGCAGCTGCTTGTTACTGCCACTGTTGCCTCCTATCTCTGCATGGTAAATTTGGCTGTGTAAATAGCAAATAGTCCCACAGCTCATGGGAAAGCTGGATGTAGTAATTTACTTATAAAAATAGAATATAGCAATTGTGCATCAAAAACTACTCTCAACAGAGTAAAAGAGCAACCTACCAAATGGGAGAAAACACAGCTGATAAAGGATTAATATCCAGAATACGTAAGAGAACTCCTACAACTCCACAACAACAACAACAACAAAAGCCTATTGAGAAAATGTGCAAAGGACATTTTTCCAAAGAAGATGTGCAGATGGTGAACAATCCCATGAAAAGACGCTCAGCATCATGAATCACTGGGGAATGTGTGTTAGCCTATTCTGCATTTCCATAAAGAAGTAACTGAGTCTGGATAATTTATATTGAAAAGAAGTTTATTTGGCTCACAGTTCTGTAGGCTGTACAAGAAGCATAGCACTGGCATCTACCTCTGGCGAGGCCTCAGGAAGCTTACAATTTTGGTGGCAAAGGAAGGCAAGGCAGCACATCACATGGCAAGAGAGGAAGCAAGAGTGAGAGGGAGGAGATGTCAGGCTCTCTTATTTTATTATTATTTTTAAATTTTAATTTCAATTTATTTTTTTGAGACGGAGTCTTGCTCTGTTGCCCAGGCTGGAGTGCAGTGGCGTGATCTCAGCTCACTGCAACCTCCATCTCCTGGGTTCAAGCAATTCTCCTGCCTCAGCCTCCCAGCACCACCACATCCAGTTAATTTTTCTATTTTTAGTAGAGACAGGGTTTCACCGTGTTAGCCAGGATGGTCTTGATCTCTTGACCTCGTGATCCACCTGCCTCGGCTTCCCAAAGTGCTGCCATTATGGGCATAAGCCACCATGCCCAGCCAATTTTTTTTTTTTTTTGAGACAGAGTCTCACTCTGTTGCCCAGGCTGGAGTGCAGTGGTACACTATCAGCTCACTGCAACCTCCGCCTCCTGGGTTCAAGCAATTCTCTGCCTCAGCCTCCTGAGTAGCTGGGATTACAGGCACCCTGCCACCATACCCAGCTAATTTTTGTATTTTTAGTAGAGATGTGGTTTCACCATGTTGGCCAGGCTGGTCTTGAACTCCTGACCTCAGATGATCCACTCACCTCAGCCTCCCAAAGTGCTGGGATTACAGGCGTGAGCCACTGGACCTGACCTATTTTATTTTTTTGCCCAGGCTGGAATGCAGTGGCATGATCTTGGTTCACTGCAACCTTCGCCTCCTGGGTTCAAGTGATTCTCCTGCCTCTGCCTCATGAGTAGCTGGAATTACAGGTGCCTGCCACCCCGCCTGACTAATTTTTTTCGTATTTTTAGTAGAGATGGGGTTTCACTATGTTGACCAGGCTGGTCTCGAACTACTGACCTCAGGTGATCCACTCACCACAGCCTCTCAAAGTGCTAGGATTACAGTCGTCGGCCACTGCTCCAGGCCTTATTTAAACAACCAGATCTTGTACGAACTCATGGAGTGAGAGCTCACTCATTACCTTGAGGACAGCACCATGCCACTCATGAGGTCTCTATCCCCATGATCTAGGCACCTCCCACTAGACCCCCCCTCCAACACTGGAGGTCATATTTCAACATGAGATTTGGAGAAGACAAAACATTCCAACCATATCAAAATGCAAACCAAAACCACTGTAAGATACCACCTCATATCCACGAGGATAGGCACCAGCAATGGAAAAGAAAATACCAAGTGCTGTTGAGGACGCAAGAGCAGCTGGAAGCTTGTGCACTGCTGGTGGGAAGGTAAAGTGGTATGGCCGCTGTGGAAAACAGTGTGGTTTTGATCCCTCAAAAAACTAAATAGAATGACCATATGATTCAGAAATTTCATGTCTGGGTATAGACCAAAAGCATTAAAAGCGGGACCTAAAAGATATTTGTGAGTCTGTGTTCACAGCAGCATTATTCATCATCGCCAAAAGGTGGAAGCGGCCCAAGTGTCTGTCAACAGGTGAACAAATAAGCAAAAGGTGGCACAGAACCACGGTGGACTGTCATTCAGCTTTAGAAATGAAGGACAGTCTGACACAGGCTCAATGAACCTTGAGTCATCATGCTAAGTGCAGTGAGCCAGGCATGAAAGAATAGATATTGTAATGTTCCACTTATATGAGGTAACAAGAGTAATCAAATTCACAGAAATAGAAAGCAGAATGGTGGTTTCCAGGGGCTTCGGGGGGAAGAATACAGATTTACGGTTTAATGGGTATAGAATTTTGGTTTCAAAAGATGAAAAGAGTTTTGGAGTTTTGGAGCTGAATGGTGCTGATGAATGCACAGCAATATGAATGTACTTAATACTAGTGAGTCTAAACTTTAAAAATGGCTAAGATGGCAAATTTTGTTGTTTGCATTTGACCATAATAAAAATGTTGGAGATGTAGTCCCAGCTACTCAGGAGGCTGAGGCAGGAGAATCGCTTGAACCCAGAAGGTGGAGACTGCAGTGAGCCAAGATCACGCCACTGCACTCCAGCCTGGCGACAGAACGAGACTCTGTCTCAAAAAAATAAAAATAAAAAATAAATTAAAATGTTGGAGAATAAAACGTTTTGGAAACATGGTGGTGGCGCTGCACACCGGGGTGAATGTAACTCACACCACTACATCGTACACTTAAAAAACAGAACAAGACAAAGTCGTGAGTGCCACTTCTGAGATTAGGCTGTAAAGGTGGTGGCTTCACCTCACTTGCAGGTTCCCTCTCTTGCCGGCTGTTGCTAGCTCACTTGGATGAAGCCAGCAGCAGTGCTGTGAGCTACCCCACAGAGAGGCTGATGTGCTAAGAAATTGAGCGTGGCCTGTGGCTGACAACCAGCAAGGAACTGAGCCTCTCAGTCTGACGGCCTGTATGTAAGTTTTGCCAACAACCATGTAAGTAAGCTTGGAAGTAGATCCCTCCCCAGTCGAGCCACCAAGCCTTGGGATCATTTGTTACACAGCAGTAGATAACTAAGAAGAACTGAGGGAGTATGAAAAGCTTGTGGGTTTGTTTCTAAAATGAAAATAGTTTAAAATATTAAATGTTGAGAAGATTTGCTCTAGATGAGAGGAGACAAAGTGGTCAATCACAAGCCAAAATCAACCCGGACATGGGTTTGCTGGTTTTTTCCCCTCCTTTGGACATGGGATGGCCTGCACAGTGTTTCAAAACAATTTGCACCAGCATTTAGAACTCAGGAGAATCACAGGCACAATAAGGTTGCTGGCCTCCCTTGACAAACTGGAAGCTGGGCAGCTGTGATCCTCATTCCAGCATGGCAACTGCCAGCAGAGGTTTATAGTGCTGTGGTGAATTTGGACAGGCACTCCCCTGTTTGTCATAAAACTCACTGCTCTGGGCTGGGCACGGTGGCTCACACCTGTAATCCCAGCACTTTGGGAGACAAAGGCAGGTGGATTACCTGAGGTCAGGAGTTCAAGACCGTCCTGGTCAACATAGTGAAACCCTGTCTCTACTAAAAATACCAAAATTAGCTGGGCATGGTGGCGGATGCCTGTAATCCCAGCTACTCAGGAGGCTGAGGCAGGGGAATCGCTTGAACTGGGAAGGCAGAGGTTGCAATGAGCCCAGATCACTCCATTGCACTCCAGCCTGGGTGACAGAGTGAGACTCTGTCTTAAAAACAAAAACAAAAAACAAAAACATTGCTCCTTATTGTCCCCATTTCTGAGGCCAAATGTCAGCTGCAGCTTATTGCATTTCTACCTTATGGTACAGTTAGGAGAATGTTAAGACAAAGCAAAACACTACTGCCATGCCTCCCTCCATCAATGGACAGCAAAGACGGAGAGAGCCTGAAGTCCAAACAGAGCCCAGCGGGATGGCCCATCTCTGCTCCATGTGATGTCTGCTGAGGCTGGAATGCCTGAGGCCGTGTCTTCATTCATCTGCTTGGTGCTTTGGCTAGGATTGCTCCAATTGCCAGGGGTGGCCCAGCTGCAGTAGTACTTCTGAAGCCTCTGTTCTTGCTGTTAGTTGAGTTCTTTGGTTCTCTTCTTCATGGTCTCAGGACATTTCCCTCTCTGAGCGGCCTTTCTGGGTCATCTTTCCAGCAGGGAGCCATACTTTTTACATGTAACTTCTGACATGACAGCTCTCAAAGGTGCAAGAGTGGAAACTGCCAGGCCTTCTCAAGGCTTACGACTGGAACTGACCCCGTGTCACTTCTGACTCATTCTGTCGGTTAAAACAAGTGACAGGCTCAGCACATATTCTAAGGGAGAGGACTACACGAGGGTGTGAATGTTGGGAGACATGACTCACTGGGGACCATCGATGTTGCAAAATGTGCCCATGCTTCCTGGGAATACTTACAATTATGCTATTGGAGACCATTCTGGATTTTTTCACTTGGAAATAAAAAGATGAAGGAGAAGCTGACCCCAGAGAATAGAAAAACATGGAGCTACTTGGATTACACATTGAGAAAGTGAAAAATGGTCTGGCAGCTGGAAGCTGCCACAGGGGCCATAATGTTCCCAAATGAATATAAACAACTTTTGCAGAATATCACAATAACTGGGCAAGGCCATCCCATGAGCATGGCAGAGCTAAACAGAGACAACCGCACAACCACATAAACACCAAACAGTCTCTCTCTGGCTCTTTTTTTTTTGCATCTTCTTCTTTGTTTTTTTTTTTTTTTTTTTTTTTTGGTAAGATGGAGTCCTCCTCTGTCTCCAGGCTGGAGTGCAGTGGCACAATCTTGGCTCACTACAACCTCCACCTCCCAGTTCAAGCAATTCTGGCTCAGCCTCCCAAGTAGCTGGGACTACAGGCATGTGCTACCACATCTGGCTAATTTTTGTACTTCAGTAGAGATGGCGTTTCACCATGTTGGCCAAGATGGTCTTGATCTTTTTTTATTTATTTAATTAATTAATTAATTAATTTTTTAGAGATGGGGTTTCACCTTGTTGGTCAGGCTGTTTCGAACTCCTGACCTCAGGTGATCCACCCACCTCAGTCTCCCAAAGTGCTGGGGTTTACAGGTGTGAGTCAAAGTGCCCGGCCAATCTTTTTTCTTTCTTTTTTTTTTTTTTTTTTAATGGAGTACTGCTCTGTCACCCAGGCTGGAGTACAGTGGTGCAAACTCAGCTCACTGCAACCTCTGCCTCCTCAGTTCAAATGATTCTTCTGCCTTAGCCTCCCAAGTAGCTGAGACTACAGGCATGCAATGCCATGCCCGGCTAATTTTTGTATTATTAGTAGAGTCAGGCTGGTCTTGAACTCTTGACCTCGTGATCCGCCCGCCTCAGCCTCCCAAAGTGCTGGGATTACAGGCATGAGCCACCAGGCCCCACCTTTTTTTTTTTTTTTGAGATGTAGCCTCCCTCTGTTGCCCAGGTTGGAGTGCAATAGCGCCATCTCAGCATGCTGCAACCTGTGCCTCCTGGGCTCAAGGAATTCTCCTGCCTCAGCCTACTGAATAGCTGGGATTACATGTGCATACCATCAAGCCTAGCTAACTTTTATATTTCTGGTAGAAATGAGGTTTCACCATATTGGCCAGGCTGGTCTCAAACTCCTGACCTCAAGTGATCCACCTGCCTCAGTCTCCCAAAGTGCTGGGATTACAGGCGTGAGCCACCAGGCCCGGCCTACAATTGGTTCTTAACACAATGACAGCATTAACCTTTCTTGTTCTTCCTATCTCCTAGGTAAACGTTATGAAGACTCATCAAACTTCCCATTTCCTGATGGCACCCAATTCAGAACCCACCTGCATTCCTGAAAACCCTTCTTCGGCTCACCCAGCATGAGCCCACATCCTAGAGGCCTCTCCCAACTCAGTCCTTCCTGTCTGTGTGTGCTCTCTAGTGGCAGCCCAAGCTTAAATGATGGAATGGTCCTGGTGGTCCTCAGCTGGGAGTGCTGGGGCAACATGTGTTCATACATTCTTTATTCAACGACTTTTATAGTCTGACCCACACTTCTTCCTTTCTTCCCAAGGCTTTAAGCTGCCGCTCCCAGGGTCTGACTCCATTTGCAGCACTCTGGCCCTGTAGGACTAGCCTAGTTACACAGACCTCCTGGGATGGGGAAGCACTGTCTTAGCACTGGCCAGAGGGGCAGCTTCCAAAGGCCCAACCTCAGCACATGCAAAGGGTGGAGTGCCCAGTCGGACCTGGCAGGCTTCCAGGTGTGCACCCCTATCTGAGAAGCAAACCTACTCACTCAGATGAGTGAGTAGGCTGGACTGGGGAATTGACTGACCTCACCTGCTGGGTCAAGGTCAGCCTCTTTACTCTGTGTCCCTAGTGAGGGACAGGGCCCAGCCCTGATCAGGAAGGTTCTGGTGGGAGGTCAGTTCTGAAGAAGCCATGGAGAAAGAATGCTACACTGTTAGGGAAGCAAAGGGCAGAACTGAGGGTGGAGGTCAAAACCCATCCCTTATTAGGAGAAAGGACGGGATCAATGGGGAAAGCAGGAACAGGCTGAAGCCCCACAGGTGGTGATTCTGGCCACCATGGCTGAGGCCCTCTCCATGTGCCTGCCATGGGCAGATGCTTTATTCTCTTTCTTTCTTTCTTTCTTTTCTTTTCTTTTCTTTTCTTTTCTTTTCTTTTCTTTCTTTTCTTTCTTCTTTCTTTCTTTCCTCTTTCTCTCTTTCTCTCTTTCTCTTTCTCCTTCCTTCCTTCCTTCCTTCCTTTCTCTTTCTCTTTCTTTTTCATTTTCCTTCCTTCCTTCCTTCCTTCCTTCCTTCCTTCCTTCCTTCCTTCCTTCCTTCCTTCCTGACAGAGCTCACTGTGGTCAGGCTGGAGTGCAATGGCACTGTCTCAGCTCACTGCAACCTCTGCCTCCAGGTTTCAAGCGATTCTCCTGCCTCAGTCTCCCAAATAGATGGGATTATAGGCATGTGCCACCACATCGGCTAATTTTTGTATTTTTAGTAGCGATGGGGTTTCACCATGTTAACCAGGTTGGTCTTGAACTCCTGACCTCAGGTGATCCAACCTGCCTTTGTCTCCCAAAGTGCTGGGATTACAGGCGTCAGCCACCACTCACGGTCTACTTTCTTTTTTCTTTCTTTCTTTTTTTTTTTTTTCAATAGAGACGGGGTTTTGCCGTGTTGGCCAGGCTGGTCTCAGACTCCTAGACTCAAGCAATCTGTCTGCCTCAGCCTCCCAAAGTGCTGGGATTTCAGGCGTGAGCCACTGTGCTCAGCTGGCAGATGCTGTATAAATTCCTCCACAAGCGTCTGTTTTGGGGGTCTCAAGACCACCCATGAGTTTGATGTTTCGATAGAAGAGCTCACAGGACTCAATAGCAGATTATATTCATGGTTAGGCTTTATGACAGAAAAGGATACAAAGTCAAAGCAACAGTGAAAATACATGCCCGGGAAGCCCAGAAAGGCCAGCACAGGCTCTCAAGCCTTTCCCCCACTTGGGGTCACATAGGACATACTTTTCTCTACAGCAGAGAGCTGGAGAGATGCAGGGAAAGTATCTCTGTCCAGGGAAGCCCACTCAGGACTCAGGATCCCAGGCTCCTACAGTGGGCTGCGCACATAGGCACCTCCTGCTGTGGTAACCAAAACTCAGGACTCCCGAGGTAAGGCCAGATACATCCACTTTCTTGGTGTTTGCACAGAACAAGCCTGACAAGTACTGAGAAACTAATATCATTCAGCCATGTCCACTGATCTGGACATACACAAAAGCATCAGATTCTGAGGGCCACATACCCAGGGGTTGCCCAAGGGTCAGTTTTAGCTCCAGGCCCCCCTGGAAACACACAGGGTTCAGCAACCACACATGCTGTGTTAAGTCCTTCCTCACAGCACCACAACAAGCTTGCTAGGAAGATTATTAGCTTCCTTCCAGATGAGGAAGCTGAGGCTCGGGAACACAAAGTGACAGGTGCAACTTGAAGCTGGGGCGGTAAGGGGAGGGCACATAATAGTTAAGAGCCTGGACTCGGAGGACAGATAAGTCTGGTTGCTAGAGTTGGTGCTGCTCTGAGTCCCCATATTGCCCAGTGTTCATCCCATCTGTATAACAAAAATAAAAATAAGACTTATCTCAGAAGACTGTTGCTAGGAATGCATGAAATAGTTCAATGAGGCCAGGTGTGGTGGCTCACGCTTGTAATCCCAGCACTTTGGGAGGCTGAGGAGGGCAGATCACCTGAGGACAGGAGTTTGAGACCAGCTTGGCCAACCTCTGGAAATTCTGTCTGTACTAAAAATTAAAAAATTAGCTGGGCATGGTGGCGTGTATCTGTAGTCCCAGCTACTCAGGAGGCTGTGGCAGGAGAATCGCTTGAACCTGGGAGGTGGAGGTAGCAGTGAGCCAAGATGGCTCCACTGCACTCCAGCCTGGATGACAGAGCAAGAATCCATCTCAAACAAACAAAATCAAAAAGGAAAGAAAGAAAGAGTGCAGTGGAGGTGCTTAGTGCAGTACACAGAACACTGTGTATGAGCGATGCATGCATTTGAGCTATCAGGATTATGGTGATGATGATGTGAACGGAGAAAGGAATGAGGAGGTGAAATTGCTCACCAGAACATAGAAGATGCTCTGTGAAGTGGCAAGATATGCACCTTTGCTTTCAGCCCCCCAGAGCCCCACCCCACTATGTTGGGAACGGCAGATGGGTCCTGGAGAGGGGATCATGGCCACCTCCTTGAGACAGGTCCAGGCTGTGGGTCCTGGCTTGTTGGAATGTCAGTTCTGACGGGGTCCACAAGGAAAGAAGGCTGGGGGCTTGGTAGGGGGAAGAGTAGCTTGAAGGGCTCAACCAATACATGCAGGGTGTCTGGGCCTGGGGAAGCCTGGGCCCCCATTGGTCTGTTCTCCTGTGCCCAAGAGGGGAATCAGTCCCCAGGACCTGCAAACTGTTCTTAGGTCCAAGCCTGGGCTTTGGAAGTGTGTCCCCAGGTGTTTACTGGGGACAGAACTCCAATGAGATCCTCTGCATGGCTCACCCGGAAGGGGTGGTAGCTCACTGAGCAGCCGGGTTGGTGGCCACCGTCCAGCCTTCAGAGGGGCAGCTCGACTTAGGCAGAGGGAGTGGAGGATGTCTATGACTGGCTCTGCCTCCTGTGGGTGGTCACTGCGCGTCTCTGGGCCTCAGTAGCCTCATTTGTAAATGGGTGCAATGTTCCAGTGAAAAGCAGAGAGTGTAGATGGCCATTGGAGGCCATGCCAACCCACAGACTTGTGGTAACTGGCCCTGATTAAGCATTTTAACATTTTGAACTAGTTGCCACATTTTAAAATCAGAAAGCATTTACCTAACATCTGAATTGCAGCTTCTCTTTAAGGATGGGGTGGGGCTGGCTCTGTGGTCTGACCACATGTGACTTGTAGTTCCACAAAAGCCACAGGTAGCTGGTACTGGGCAGCAGCCACCCCTGCAGACAAGGAGCTCCCTTCCCAGTTGGCCACAGCCCCAGCAACTATGGATTCTCCAGCACAGGCCGCCATGGTGACTCTCCCCACGGGCGTCAGAAGAGCCAGGTAGCACCAAAGCCTCCCCAGCTCCAGTCAAGGCTCCACCAAGTTTCAACTGTGCCCTGATCCTGCACAAGGGAAGTCACCCTCCCACCACCCAGCTGTGGACATGTGCAGGATAGGTGGGGATGGGAGGGGATGATTGCAGAGGCCCTGAGCAGGGACACACTGCTGGGTCCTCCCCTTTCCCCTTCATGCCCAGGCTGGGGATAATGGAGCCCCCGAGGCAACCTGAGAGAGGTTGGCAGCCCGCCTCCTGGCCGGGGGTTTGTTGCCAGAATGAAGAGCACTTGGAAATGAGAGACATAGGGGCCAGGTGGGCCAGGAGGGACGGGAAGCAGCCCTCCTCACTGTCAGAGCCAGGTGTTCTCAGGTACCTCCCTGGCGGCAAGGGATTCCCATCAGGAAGCTGGCACTGAGGACCTGGAATGTGGAGTACTCAGCTGCATTGAATCTGTGCGGCTCCTGGGGTCTCTCTGGGAGGAGAAACAGAGGAAGCTGGAGGTCGACGGGTCAGCATGGCCAGGGTCCCATTGGCCCTTGCACTTGGCCTTTTTCAGACAGCCCTTCTTGGCATCCCAGCCTGGAATCCCTTTCCTTATCTTTCTTTGGCAAGCCCCTTCAAGACACAGTGGAAAAATGTCTTCCTTCCAGAAGCTTCCCTTGACCCACAGGCAGAATAAATCCCTCTTTCTTCTGGGTGCCCTGTGCCTTAAATGTTCCCCACTCTGCCGCTGGCTGGCTGCTCTGTGTTGTAATAAAATATTCACATGACCATGTCCCCACCAGGCCCTGGGATCTCAGAGGCAAGGGCCACCCCTGTGTCCTCAGTACCTAGGCCTAGGCCTGGTATACTGAAGTACTTCTCACCCAAGGCCCACAGGGTGGGGCTGGCATGTACTCCTTGCGCAAGCTGCAGGCCCACCCCCAGGAGCGAGGCCCTGTGGCGTCAGGACCCACGTGCAGCAGGCCCAGGGGACAGGAGGGGTCTGCCTGACCTCAGAGGGGTGTGTGCAGGATGAGCGTGAGGTCATGCTTGTTTACGAGGCTCTGACACAGCACCGGTCATTTCCTCCCTACTGGGCCGCGCAGCCCTCCTCCCGGCTCAGCCCGCCTCTGACTTACTCTCTGGCATCCCGCACCGTCGCTCTTGCCGCCCGCCTGTTTCAACCACGATATGGGGTCAGAGCTGTTTGTAATTTGGGACTGCGAGCATCCGGGAAGCACTTTGGCCTTAGGATGAGAGGCTCTCCTCACAGCTGTCCTGCAGCCCCACTGTGGCTCAGCATCTCTGCGGGATGGGGACAGAGTGCTCCCCAAAGGAAATGGCCAGAGAGACAGTGGGGATGGCCAGCCCTGGTGGCCCTGTCCCACCCTTACTGCTCTGGCCTCTCAGAGAAGGGCCCTCAGGGGCCAGGAAAGTGGGTCCCAAGGAATGAGTGCCAGAGGGGCCTCAGAGAGAGGGTGGGAGAGCCATGAACCTAGGTGCAGGGCAGCAGTGAGGGAGAGGGTGCTGGGGAGCCTGCCCCATGGTCCAGGTGGCAGAATGGCCAGCTGGCAGGAGTCAGTACAGGGATGAGGTGGAGCAAGAGGGCCCTGGGGTTCCCCAATGGAAGTGGGAAGGAGCCCAATTCTACTCCTTTTCCCTGGGTTCTGCCATTTGCAACCAAGTAGAGTCATGATACCTTCAACCTGCTGGAACTGGAGTCTGAGGCCCAGAGGAGTGGCTAGGCAGGCAGCCAGCAGCACGAAGGCTTGAGCGCTGTCCCTTTTGGTGCAGGCACGGCCACTTTGTGGTTCCTGGCAAAAAGTCTGACAAGTCCTCACACCTCAAGAATGTGTTATCTTTATCTGCCAGGGTCAGAGACTAGGCCAGGCCACGTTATAAAATAAGATATTTACCACAAAGATAGCATAGGGAAGTCTATTGGTCTATTCTAGCTATTCTCTGGCTCTTGATTTATTTTTATTTTTTTATTTGAGATACAGTTTACAAAAGTAAAATGCACAAATAATCTTCTTTTTCTCCTTCTCCTCCACCTCCTCCTCCTCCTCCTCCTCTTCCTTTCTCTTCTTCTTCAGACAGGGTCTGCTCTAGTGACCCAGGCCGAAATGCAGTGGTGCCATCTCAGCTTACTGCAACCTCTGTCTCCTGGCCTCAAGCCATCCTCCCACCTCAGCCTCCCGAGTAGCTGGGACTACAGGTACATGCCACCATGTCTGGCTAATTTTTTGTATTTTTTGCAGAGACAGGGTTTTGCCATGTTGCCCAGGATGGTCTTGAACTCCTGAGCTCAAGCAATCTGCCTGCATTGGCCTCCCAGAGTGCTGGAATTACAGGCATGAGTCACTGCATCTGACCACTGAACAAATCTTAAGTACACAGGTGGTGATTTTTTTTTCTTTTTTTGAGATGGGGTCTCACTCCATCACCCAGGCTGGAGTACAGTGGCGCAATCTTGGCTCTCTGCAACTTCTGCCTCTTGGGTTCAGTTAATTCTCCTGCCTCAGCCTCCTGAGTAGCTGAGATGACAAGGGCTTGCCACCGTGCTTAGCTAATTCTTGTATTTTTAGTAGAGACAGGGTTTTGCCATGTTGGCCAAGCCAGTCTCAAACTCCTGACCTCAGGTGATCTGCCCACCTTGGCCTCCCAAAGTCCTGGGATTATAGGCATGACACAGTTCCTGGCCTAAGGTTTGTTGTTTATTTAAGTTTCTAGTTGTTCCCACTCCAGTTATAAAAAAGAATCCTTTCCCATTGAATTGTACCATAGTCTTCCTTGCAAATCAAGTGACTGCACATGTGTGAGTCTATTTCTGAACTCTGTATTCTCTCCATTGGTCTGCTGTCTCTCCTTACACCAGCATCACAATGTCTTGGCCACTGAAGCTTTACAGGACTTTTGCTATCATATAGTGTCAATTCTACAACTTTGTCCTTCTTCAAATTTGTCTTGGTTCTTTATAGTTTCATATAAGTTTTATTTCATTTTATTTTATTTTATTTTTTGAGATGGAGTGTCACTCTATCGCCAGGCTGGGTGCAGTGGCACAATCTTGGCTCACTGCAACCCCTACCTCCCAGGTTCAAGCAATTCTTCTGCCTCAGCTTCCCAAGTGGCTGGGACTACAGGCACGTACCACCACACCTAGCTATTTTTTTTTTCTTTTTTTGAGACGGAGTCTCTCTCTGTTGCCCAGGTTGAAGAGCAGTGGCGTGATCTCGGCTCACTGCAAACTCTGCCCCCTGGGCTCAAGCGATTCTCCTGCTTCGGCCTCCCAAGTAGCCGAGGATACAGGCTTGAGCCACCATGCTCGGCTAATTTTTATTTTTTTATTTTTGTATTTTTAGTAGAGATGGGGTTTCACCATATTGGTCAGGCTGGTCTTAAACTCCTGACCTCGTGATCTACCCACCTTGCCCTCCCAAAGTGCTGGGATTATAGGCATGAGCCACTGCGCCCAGACACACACAGCTAATTTTTGTATTTTTAGTAGAGACAGGGTTTCAGCATGTAGGTCAAGATGGTCTTGATCTCATACGAATTTTAGAATTAACTTGTTTGTTTCTACAAAAATAAAAGCCTGCTAGAATTTTCATATGAATATCATTAAAGCTATAGAACAATTTTGAAAGAATTGACTTCTTAACCATGTTAAGTCCAACATCCATAAACTTGGTATACCCCACTCCATTATTGAGACCTTTATTAATTCCCTTCAGCAATGTTTTGTAGTAACTGGTATAGAGATGTTGTACATCTTTCATTAAAATAATTTTTTTTGAGATGGGATCTTGCTATGTTGTCCAAGCTGGTCTCAAACTCCTGAACTTAAGAGATCCTCCCACCTCAGCATCCTGAGTAGCTGGGACCACAGGCACACATCACAGTGCCCAGCTCAATCCAAAGTTTTAAAGTGCCAGTCGATTGGCCTATTCAACACCACATTCACCCTAAGCAGATGGCTGGCTTTGAATTGGGACCAACCTGATCCCATTACTGAGCACAGCACAGTCCTTCTTCCCTGAGCAGATGACTCCAGGTATTTTTCCACATGATGGAGAGGTTGTGTGTGGCAGCCACGTGACCACCAGGCCCACTACAGTTCTGTAGTGGGTTGAGTGATGTCTTCCCAAAGACCTGTCTGCCCAGAGTCTCAGAATCTGATCTTAACGGAAAGAAGAATGTTTGCAGTTAAATTAAGGTGAAGATCTGTGAGATCATCCTGGATTAGGATAGGCCCCAGATTCAATGATGGATGTACTTATAAAATCTGGAAAGGAAGTGGAGACACGGAGAAGAGAAGGCCGCATGAAGCCGGCAGCAGGACTCAAGCAGTACATCCACACGTCACGGAACACCACGGACTGCTCACAGCCACCAGAAGCAAGGACAGGCATGTAGGATGGACTCTCCCTCAGAGGCTCCGGAAGGAACCAACCCACTGACATCTTGATTGCAAACTCTGGCCTCCAGAACTTGAGGGAATAAATATCTGTTTTAAGCCATCCAGTCTGTGATAGTTCTTTACAGCAGCCACAGGAAACTAATATCTCCGTAGACCAATAACTAATGCACAGTCAACACTCTGAGCTGATAGGTGATTACAGCTAGTGCACCTCACTCAGTGGGAGAGCCGCCCTCCAGAGGGTGCGGGCAGGGAGCCTCCTTTAACACCACACCTTGTGTCCATTGCTGTGGCCACTGTCCGTTTGCCACCCCAACAAGAGCAAGCTGGATCCCTGAACTTTGGCAGGGTCAGTCTCATGCTGGGATTCTGCGGTGGAAAGGGGGCGGGACTGGTCCATTACTTCACTGTTCTGTGCCACGTTCTTCTGGCTTCTCGGTGGTTGGAGGAGTAGGAGAGGAGGCCATTTTTACTTAGTGTTGATGTCTTCTTGGTAGTGGGAGATAGTTCTTTCCCTGGCTAAGTGCTTCTGGGAAGTACCCAGTCTGTTCCTGACAGGGCACTTCTAGTTGCATAACAGGAACTTCTAGCTGCAGTTTCCTGATGCTGGGAATGCCTCCTTGGCTGGCTAAGACCCTCCTTCTGCCCCAATCTGGACATTTACCTGTACTGTGGTTTGAATGTCTCCTTCAAGACATGATGAAACTTAATGCCCAGGGTGGCAGTTATTAAGAGGCCATTGGGTCATGAGGACTCTGCCCCATAAATAGATTCATCCATTCATGGATGAATGGATTAACAGGTTATCACAGGAGTGGGAACTGGTGGCTTTATAAGAAGAAGAAGAGACCTGAGCGGGCATGTGAGCACACTTAGCCCCCTCACCATGTGATGCATATGCCCCCTTAAGATCCTGCTGATTATCTTCATTAGCAAGAAGGCCCTCACCAGATACACCCCCTCAACTTTGGACTTCTCAGCCCCCATAACTGTAAAAATTAATTCCTTTTCTTTTTTCTCTTTTTGAGATGGATTTTTGCTCCGTCACTTAGGCTGGAGTGCAGTGGCATGATCTCAGCTCACTGCAACCTTCACCTGCCAGGTTCAGGCAAGTCCCTGCTTCAGCCTCCCCAGTAATTGGGATTAGAGGCACCCACCACCACGCCTGGCTAATTTTTGTATTTTTAGTAAAGATGGGGTTTCATCATCTTGGCCAAGCTGGGCTTGAATTCCTGACCTCATGATCTACCCACCTCGGCCTCCCAAAGTGCTGGGATTACAGGTGTGAGCCACCATGCCCAGCCCCTTTTCTTTATCAATTACCCAGTTTCAGATGTTCTGTTATAAGCAACAGAAAACAGACTAGATTACTGCAAGACCTCTTGAGACTTGACAACTTAAGGCCAGCTACCTTCCAGAGATCCAGTGGCCCATGGGACGTTCACGCATCTTGCTATGCCAGGCTGTAAACACAGGCCATTCCCAACACACTATTTTAATGTAAGTGACCAAAATATTTAACATTAAAAATTTAAAAATATTTAAATATTAACCGGTAGGTCAATTCCCCCTAACCGGTTTACTTTAATAATTTTCCTGTAAACTTACACTTTGCTATACATTTTTCTATCATCTTGTCTAGCTTGCCTGCTCTCTCCACATCTCTCTCCCCATACCCACAAAATGCCAAAGCACATTAAATTCTAATTTGGGGAAAAGGATTTTTTTAACCTCTGTTCAAATTTTATTTTGAATCTTTCCATTCAAGTTCACAGTTTTTCATTTAGATTTTTATCTTTCTTTTCAAAATTATTGCTAAGATTTTATAGTTATTTTGTTTGGTTTTGTGTTTTTGAGACTCAGTCTAGCTCTGTCGCCCAGGCTGGAGTGCAGTGGCGCTATCTTGGCCCATTGCAACCTCCACCTCCCGGGTTCAAGTGATTCTAGTGTCTTAGCTTCCTGAGTAGCTGGGATTACAGGCATGTGCCACCATGCTTAGCTAATTTTTGTGTTTTTAGTAGAGATGGGGTTTTGCCATGTTGGTCAGGCTGGTCTCAAACTCCTGACCTCAGGTGATCTGCCTGGCTCAGCCTCCCAAAGTGCTGAGATTATAGGCATGAGCCAACGCACCCTTCCTTAAGATTTTATGGTTATTTTGAATAATTTTTTTGTCTTTGTTTCTAGACCCTTTAGAGAGAAAGTTTATTTTTTTAATATATTATATGTCCAGCCACCTTAAATCCTATCAGTCCTACTAGTCTGTTTCCAAAATGTCGTGAATTTTCAGGGTGTACAATAATTTCATTTTCCACAAATATAACTGATTAACCAGTTATTTTCTTTTTTATTTATCATTATTTTTTGAGACGGAGTCTCACTCTGTCACCCAGGCTGGAGTGCAGTGACACAACCTTGGCTCACTGCAACCTCCACCTTCCGGGTTCAAGTGATTCTCCTGCCTCAGTCTCCTGAGTAGCTGGGACTATAGGTGAGTGCCACCACGCCCAGCTAATTTTTGTATTTTTTAGTAGAAACAGGGTTTTGCCATGTTGGCCAGGCTGGTCTTGAACTCTTGACCTCAGGTGATCCACCCACCTCGGCCTCCCAAAGTGCTAGGATTACAGGCATGAGCCACCATGCCCAGCTAACCATTTTCTTCCACTATTTCCTTGGCTAGCACCTCTAAAATTGTCTTGAATTTAATAGTAATAGCAAACACCCACTTTTGTTAATAATTTTAATGAAAGTGATTTCAGCCTACTAGTAATTGATATGATATTTGCTTTTGGTTTTGAGATGTTTGTCTTAGTAAAATTGTTTTCTCCTATTCTTACTTGTCAGTTTTATTAGGAATAACTGTTAAGTTGTGTTGAATTGCATTGGTACCTATCTTGATATAGCCATATGATTTTTCTCCTTTGTTAAATGTTCTCTGGTCTTCGATGACTTCTCTTTTTGCTTAAGTCTTTGACTTGATTTTTGTGTATGGTGTAAGAGTCAAATCTTCTTTTTCATATGGATATACAGTCACCTCAACAACTTTTTTTAAAGAGACTGTCTTTTTTCCATTGTGAGTTAGACCTTTACCAAAAATAAGTTGACTGTAAATGTGTGGACTTATTTCTGGGTTTTCCATTCAGTGCAATTGGCCATTGTGTCTGTTTATATGCCAATACCATGCTGTTTTGATTACAATTGTTTTATTTATTTATTTATTTATTTATTTATTTATTTTGAGATGGAATCTCACTCTGTCACCAGGCATGAGTGCAATGGTGTGATCTCGGCTCACTGCAACCTCCACCTCCTGGGTTCAAGTGATTCTCCTGCCTCAGCCTCCCGAGTAGCTGAGACTACAGGCATGCACCACCATGCCTGGCTCATTTTTGTGTTTTTATTAGAGAAGGGGTTTCACCATGTTGGCCAGGATGGTCTCGATCTCTTGACCTCATGATCCATCCACCTTGGCCTCCCAAAGTGCTGGGATTACAAGTGTGGGCCACCAAGTCCAACCTACAATTGTTTTATAATATGTATTGAAATCAAGTAGAATGATATTTCCAGCTTTGTTCTTTCTGCTTAGGATTCATTTGGTTACTTAGGGCTTTTTCTGGTACCATACAAATTTAAGTTCATTTTTGAAGAAAAATGACATTGGAATTTTGATCTAACTTATTGTGTTAGATCTCTTAATGGCATTATGTACATTTTCACAATATTAATTCTTCCAATTCATGAACATGAGATATCTTTTCATTTACTTGCATTTTAGAAATTTCTTTCATTGTTTTTTGTTTTTTTGAGACAGAGTCTCACTCTGTCGCCCAGGCTGGAGTGCAGTGGCATGTGCAATCTCAGCTCACTGAAACTTCTGCGTCCCAAGTTCAAGTGATTCTCCTGTCTCAGCTCCCAGAGTATCTGGGATTACAGGTGCACATCACCGCACCCAGCTAATATTTGTATTTTTTTTTTTTTAGTAGAGACAGGGTTTCACCATGTTGGCCAAGCTGGTCTCAAACTCCTGACCTCAGATGATCCGCCAGCCTCGGCCTCCCAAAGTAATTGGTGTTCTATAGTTTTTACTATACATGCCTTTTGTTATTTGGGTTAAATTTACACTTAAGTATTTAAATTTTTATTGATATTCTACATGAGATTTTTTAAAAGTTCTGTGGATACTTTATTGGTATACAGAAACACTACTGATTTTTTAAGTTGATTTTGTACCTGCAACTTTGCTGAATTTGTGCATCTGTTCTAACAATTTTCTTGCCTAATTGTTCTGGCTAGGAATTCCACTACTATGTTGAAAAGAAGTGATGAGAGTGAGCACCCTTTCTTTTGTCCTTGAGTTCAGAGGAAAAAAAAAAGCTTTAACTTTTTTGTAGAGAATAATGTTTGCTAAGGGTTTCTTATACATGACCCTTTTGTGTTGAGCTATACTTCCTCTATACTTAATTTGCTAAGCATTTTCCCCCAATCATCTTCTTTCCCACTCCTGCTCTTATTCGCTCTCCCTAACTCCCACTCTCTTTCCCCAGAGCCTCTTCCCTACCATTTTCTCCCCAGAATCTTCTCCCCACAATGTCCTCTATCCACTCCCTTTCCCCAAACTCTTCTCAGCCTCTTCTTTCTCTTCTTCCCCCCACCGTCTTCTTCTTCCCATCCCCCCTCCTTCTCCTTCTTCCCCC
>NW_022437146.1:768492-834990 GCF_009761245.1 Sapajus apella | reverse complement strand
CCCACCATCTTCTTCCCCACTGCCTTTCCCCCCTCCTCACCTCACTATCCCCTCCCACTCTCTATCCACAAAGGCTTCTCCTCCCTGTGTTCTGCCCAGCATCTTCCCACGCCGACTGCCCACAGCCTTCCGCACCTTCTTCCCCACCTTCTCCTCACTTCCTCTCTCCACTGTCTTCTTCCCCCATCTTCTCCACCTCACCTCTCCACCGTCTCTTCCCCGACTCCCTCACCCTGTCCACCTTTCTTCTTCCCCACCATCTTCTTTGCTGCTGTGCTCTCTCCACTCCCTCTCCCCATCCCACCCCACCATCTTCTTCCCAACCCTTTTCTTCTGGAATCTCTTCTCCCCCATCCTCCCTCCACTCTTTTTTATTTTTTCTTTTTTCTTCTTTTTTTTTTTTTTTTTCGAGACAGAGTTTCACTCTTGTTGCCCAAGCTGGAGTGCAATAGGGTGATCTTGGCTCACTGCAACCTCTGCCTCCCAGGTTCAAGCAATTCTCATGCCTCAGACTCCCATGTAACTGGGATTACAAGTGCGTGTAACCACACCTGGCTACCTTTTCTATTTTTAGTAAAGCCAGGATTTCACCATGTTGGTCAGGTTGGTCTCGAACTCCTGACCTCAGTTGATCCACCTTCCTCAGCCTCCCAAAGTGCTGGGATTACAGACATGAGCCACCACACCCGGCCTATTTTTTATTTTCTTACATATGTTTTGAGACCAGGTCTTGCTCTGTGGCCCAGGCTGGAGTACAGTAGCACAATTTCAGCTCACTGCAGCTTCAACTTCCTGGTTCAAGCAATCCTCCCACCTCATTCTCTGGGGTAGCTGGGACTACAGGGGCACACCACCACACCTGACTAATTTTTGTATGTTTTTGTAGAGAGGGGATCATGTAATCCACATGAGGATGCATGTGGCATCAGCCATGCCATTTTGGGCACCCCCGGGCTGTCCAAGACACCTGTCATCATTAGGGGATTGCCCCAGACATCTGAAACCTAACCTTCTTGGGACCTAAAGGCCACAGATGTCTTCAAATCAAGACCTTCCTGTGCCAAGGTTCTGGCCAAACAGCCCCTGAACCAAGGCCAGTGCCTTTATCTCTGCAGTGGGCACCTCCCTAAAGTCCCAGCCTCATTTTGGTGTGACCGGCATTCCCATTAGGGGAACAGTTACCCATGATTGGCAGCCCAGCCCTGAGGCCCAGGACAGCAGGGTTGGCCATCTGCAGCCAGAGCTGCTGGGCCCAGGAAGTTTGGCCCATGGCAGAATGGGGACTGCCCTATGTGTCCTCTTTGAGCTTCCTATGTCTTGCTTTCAGTGTTCAAAACCACCAGACAGAGATGCCTTTTCTCTGAAGCCTGAGTGGCTGGGGGCTACTTTCTCCTATCCCAACCCTAGATGCCTTACACACACTTTTGGCTGGGAGATCATTCCATTCTGCATCTGCACAGAGATACTGCCCCCTTCTAGTTGTGGTTTTGACCCTCACCAAGAAAGTTTCTTCTCCCTTGCCAGGTGTTTCCCAGCAGTGCTGGCCCTACCCTCCACTTCTCAGTGAGAGCTTCTGCTTCATCCAGCTTCCTGCCCACCCTGCTTCCCGCCATGGCCCACTTTTGGCTCGTGGTTTGGGAGGGCAAGAGGAAAAGATTCTCCTTCACTCTTCATCTGTCCCTCAGGAATCTTTGGGATGCCAGTGGCATAGAATCACATCACACAGACTTAAATAGCAAAAGGAATGTACTCGACCATGTACCTGAAAAGCTCAGAGTGGACTTCAGGTGAGGCTTGTTCCAGCTGCTCAATTATCACTGAGAACCCAACTGTTTTATCTCTGCTCCTCCCTCCATGATGACAGCAACCTCCTGGTTTTCCTTTGGGAAATGGTTCTTTCCCCTGTGGTTCAAAAGAGGCTGACCTCACAAACTGCAGAGGTGAGGGTTCCACTCATGGGCACCTCCCCATCCCTGCTTAGGGCCCCAGTCTGGGGCCAAACTGGCCTGCAGGAGCCCTGGGCCAGGCGAGTAGGCCATGGAAGGCACAGCCTGCAGACCAGAGGACCTCAGGCATAAAGAGCTTCCTGGAATAGCCCTAACTGAGGGGTGAAGGGTGAAGGAGAGTGTTTCCTATGAGGGTACGGCCTAAGCAAACCTGAGGCATGGGGGATACAAACCTCAGGCATGGGGGAGTGAGGCACAAAGTGGGATGCAGGGACAAGCCAGAGACATGGCTGCCAGGCAGGACAAGGCAGGGCCCATGGGGGGGCCACAGGGAACAAGACAGTGTCAGCAGGGAGGGGCTCACAAGCCCCAGCTTCGGCAAGCACACCTGGATCTTTCTTGTGGCAGGCTGTGTCCTGACCACATGGCCTTTTCTGCAGCCTCTTCTTCCTCCCAAGGGACCCGGTATCTCCCCCCAGCCCTGTTCCCATCACCCCGGCCCAGTACAGCTGCTCAGCTGTGCTCCAGGCCACGTCTGGAAGTCATTAGCAGATAGCAGGGGCCTCCTGCTATCTGCACCCAGCCAGGAAAGCAAACAGAGCTGGGGGTCAAGAGCATGAAAGGGTCCCTGGTCTCGGCCCCAAAAGGAGACAGCTGGGAAAGGGAAAGGGGGGCGGGGTCGATGAGACCTATGCTGGAGGGCAGGGAAGGGAACTGAGAGGATGTGCAGATTTGGGGGCTGTGGTTTCTTTGCAGAGTAGAAAGGGACCTGAACTGGGCTCAGCAGGCAAGTGATAGGAGGTAGCAGTGACAAAGGTGCCTGCAGGTCACCATGGCCACAGCTCTGTCCTCACAGAGGAGGACACTCGGGCTCAGAGAGGCGAAAGGGCGCCTCGGAGGCCTCGATGGGATGGTGCAGAGCTCCCCTGGCCTTTCTGGGACCCTCCTCTGGCCATTATGATAACATGGGGGCAGTGGGGGGAGGTGACCCACCCGGGCTAGAATGGAGAGGCAGCTGTGGAAGCAGTGCCCTATTGAAGATAAGAAGGAATGCCAAGGGCTGGCCCAGGGTGGGTGGAGGCTAGGGGTACATCTCGGACCTTCCTACTGTTCTGAGAAACAGCACTGCTTGGACTCCCTCATTACCCAAGAAATCTGAGGGTTCTGGTTGTCAGACTGAGCTCGTGTCTACAGGAGTAAGCGTGGGAGTCAGGCTCTGGCATTGCTTGGAGGGCCAGCCCAAGCAAGTGCTTTGTACCCATGGATTACTGAATTGTCACCACCATCTGGGGTAGCATTAGCCCATTTTACAGACAGGAGACTGTGGCTCAGCAACAAAGTCACCTATGAAAGTTCACAACCTGAGGACTATAACCACCGTGGCCCTCCTGCCTCAGGCTCCCTCAATCCTGGATAAATGGGAGGGGCAGTGGTCAGGTGTGTGCCTGAGAGTGAGCAAGAAGGGCCGGGCCAGCCTGCTGGGCCCTCACCCCGTAGGAAGCCCACTTCCATCCATCTCCCTCCCTGCCAGCACACTCTTGGGGTAGGTATCTTGTTCCTGACCCCCGGAGGTGGAGCTTTCCTTGTGCCTTCTTATTTAAGGCTGGGGCACAGAAGGTAGGCTCACAGTTGGAAGGACCAGGTGCTGAAACTCTGCTGAACAAAGTTTCTTTTCTTCCTCCAGGAAAAGACTGAGGGCCAGGCTGTGGCTCCCCACGGGGGAAGGAGGGGCTTGGCCCAGCCATCCGCTCCTCTGGAAGAAAGCAAGGAGTTCTCAGACGGGGGGCCTTCTCTGTTTCAGGGCCTACAAGTTCCAAGTTTTGAACTGGTCTCTGTGTTCATCTTCAAAATTTTGTCAAGAACTGGCTTCCAGTTTTCAGGGTGGGAAGCTTCCCGTGTGTCACCAAGACGGCTCCAAGGCTCTCCCAGCCACCTTCCTGGCTCACAGGCACCACCCTGAAGACAGAAACATCATGCTGCCATTAAAAAATATACAATAAAGAAGCAATTTTAAAAGATATGTTTCCAGTGGTGTTACTTGGAGTTTTACCTAAAATAGAGAGCCGATAAACCATTCGGAAGTAACCTTATGTCTAAACAGGCCGACCTCCCCTTTTCAGACTTGGCAGCCCTCCAGCCTCTGCAGGTCCAGGGTTCGAGGCTCCACCAAGAGTCATCAGGCTTGGTTGGAGCCAAGCACCCTCTGACCCCCACTCTACCCTCCTTCCCACCCCACACACTCCTCAGTCGACATGTGCTTACTGAGTACCCATTGTGGGCCCAGCACTGGTCTAGAATCTGGGACTATAGCAGTGGACAGAACAGACAAAGCGTCCCACCGTCACAGAGCTGAGGCTCCAGTGCGGGAGGCAGACAGAAGCACACACTGTGCGCTGAGGGCGCGAGAAGGAGGGAGGTGCGGGGACCCGGGGTTGGGGCTGCGGTCTGTACAGTGTTTAGTGCTTGGGGAAAAGTCTCACTGAGAAGGCAATGCAGGAGCAAAGACCCGAAGCAGTAACGGAGCAACCTACAGGATCCCTGGGGAGGAAAGAGAGCTCTGGCAGAATGGGAAAGGCCCATCATGGAGCAGAAACATGCAGGGGCCAGCTGTTCTGTGCAGCTGCAGTGAAGCCACTGAACAGGAAAGTGGCAGGGGAGTAGGTGGGGAGGTACTGAGCTTGCGGCTCTGAGCAGAGGCCAGACAAGACCTGGAGTTCAAGTCTTCACGTGGAGAATACACTTGCAGTGGGTTGAATGATGACTCTCTCACCCCCGCTAAAAAAGATATGTCCACATCTCAGAACCTGTGAATGTGATCTTAATTTAATAATCTCAAAATGAGAGCATCCTGGATTATCCAGGTAGGCCCTAAATGCAATGATGTGTCCTTATAGGAGACACAGAGGAGAGACACAGGGAAAAGAGGAGACTGTCACGGACCACCAAGGTAGCAATGGAAGTTATGCATCCACAAATCAAGGGACACCTGGAGCCACCAGAAACTGGAAGAGGCAAGGAAGGATTCTCCCCTACGTCCTTGCTGACACCCTGATTTGGGACTTCTGGCTTGCAGAACAGTGCAAAGATAAACGGGTATTGCCACTGAGTCATCCATTTGAAGCAACTTGTTATGGCAGCCACTGGAAATTAACACTCACTGCAAGGGATGAAGGTGCAGGTGGGGAAACCATCGGAGGGGTGGGGTGCTGCAAGACACAGCCACCCAAGTTCATCAGGCCTGCCATAGTCAGCATTTGCCATATTTACTCACCACCTGAATTTTTTAAAAATGTGTCTCCCTTTCATTTAAATAAACTTATTTTAAAATGTTAAATGTTTAAAATATTATATCACGAAGTTAAATATAAAACTAGATTCATCTCCCATAAATAGAAGGGAACCATGAACATTAATTCAATGAAAACAAAATTTACTCCATTCTAATGACACACCCTGCTGCCTTGCCAAGGTCTCTGAGTCTGCGGTCTCCTCTTGAGTTTAAAAACATAAAATAGGACTAATGTCAGAGAGGCGTCAATGGCAAATTGGCATCAAAGAGAGAGATTCTCCTGCCATGTAACTCCATGTCCCTATACCTGCTAAGGTCAGCGACACCCCCACTTTTTAGGGCCCACTCCTAGACAGCACAGCCCTCAAGGCCAAGGTCCCCAAGCCTCGGCTGGCCCAGCCAGAGTGACTCCGAATGACACCAGCATACATAGGTGGTGTTGGTGCTCTAAATCCAGCAAAGTTCAGACTGAGGCATGGGGAATAGTGTTTTCATGATGGGATAGGGTCGGGGAGGGATTTGCTGCCCTAGGGAGATTGGAAGAAGGCAGTTACCTTGTATCAGGAAACTTGGGGGGTCGGGGTGGGGGAAGACCCAGGAGCCAGGCTAGGACCCAGAGCTGTTGCCAGAGGAGACCCCTGTGAAGAAATGGTTGAAATTGGTGTGAGCTTTCCCTTTGGACAGCGGAGACAGTCCCAGGATGAGCCCACTTTGGTTGGTAGTTTTAAATGTTGAGAGAGAAAGTGAAGTGCACAAATACGTAGTCGCAGATCGGTTTTGCCCTGCACGGTTTCTAAGTCACATGCACTAACTCCGACTGGAATTTCTCAACCCACAGAGCCAAAACAGCACTGTGCCTCAGAGGGATTCCCGTGGCTGGGCTCCAGGGCCCATGAAAAGGAGTGACACAGGGCACCATGTAAATACCTGTCTGGTTCAGACACAAGCTTCTTTACATCAAAACAGCATGAAATTGTAGGAGACCCAAATTTCAATCCAGGAATTCAGGAGTGTGAGAAATGAGTGCCAGGTGACTTTGGTTTGCCTTGCAAGCAGTTCGCACCCTGCCCCAGGAGCTCAACAATAGGGGGGACCAACAGGCCTTCCTGATAGGGAGTGGCCCTGCAGGGTCACCTTGGGCTGGCCTTATTCCTTTGCTACAGTCACAGCTCCTCCCTGACCCCAGCAGGACAGCCCTGGAGCACTGCACTCTCCCTTGGGCTTTTCTGTACCCTCCCCACACCTTAGTAGAGTCTCTTACTAAACTCTCCATGAAAGACGGAAATTCTGCAATATTTGATAACATGGATGAATCCAGAGGGCATTTTGCTAAGTGAAATAAGCCGCTCAGAAGGACAAATACTGCCAGATTCCACTTATATAAGGTGTCTAAAATAGTCAAACTCATAGAAGTAGAGAATAGAACAGTGGTTGCCAGGGACCAGGGGCTGGAGAAACTGGGGAATTGTTTCTCAGTGGTTTACAGAGCTCTGTTATGCACGATGGAGAAGTTCTAGAGATCAGCTGTATGACGTAGTGCCCAGAGTTCATAATTCGGAATTGCACACTTTAAAATACGTTAGTCAAAAAAATTAGCTGGGTGTGGTAGCATGTGCCTGTAGTCCCAGTGACTCAGGAAGCTGAGGTAGAACAATTGCTTGAAGCCAGGAGGTGGAGGTTGCAGTGGGCTGAGATTATGTCACTGCACCCCAGCCTGGGTGACAGAGTGAGATTCCCTCTCAAAATAAAAGAGTAAATAAATAAATAAATAAAAATACATTAGGAGGGTGGCTCTCATGTTGGGTTCTTACAAAATTAAAATTAGAAGAATACAAGGAAATCTTTAGAGGTGATGGATATGTTTAGTACCTTGGCTGTGATGGTATCCCAGGTGTATTTATAGCTTCAAACTCACCAAGATGTATACATCAAATGTGTGCAATTTTGTATATCAGTTATAGCTCAATAAAGCTTTCAAACAAACCAAACTCTCCTCAACTTACCATAGTTGAATGTGCCCCAGGAAACAGATCCTCAAAACAGTCTCTGGGATCTGGTTGCTCATGTAGTTGAGGAACACACAGATCACACCTCCTCGCCAGAGAGAAATGGGACATGGGACATCTGGCCTGCAGTGGCATCATGATTACTCAAAGGATGGCTGGTAATAGCAAGAGATAAGAGGCCAAGGCTTTGGAACAGCAAGTGGCTGCCACCCTAGTTGCTATAGCAACCATGGCCCAAAGAATAGTATCTACCCTAGAGCATCATTTTTCTAAATGTGGCCCCATCCACAAGCCAGTGTCATCCACTAACTGCTTTTTGTTGGTCAGAAATGAGACAAGTTCAGAAATTGATTCAATTTGGAAACCTTTGTAGCATTTTGGTTCAGTTGCAACATCTCAGTACATCCGACAGCATAACCAGGTTCTCATCACCAGGTTCTCATCTTATTGCGTGAGATGCACAGTTTGGGCATCGCGGAGCCCACAAAGTGAGTCTCCTGCGATGCAGGACAGCCTTCATCACACACGATGGGACTGTGGTGTTACTACATCTGAGGTCTTAAGGTCAGTCTTTTCTGTGACCCCAAAGTATTCAAAATACAAAATCCATTTTTTTCATTGAAAGATAATTTAAGCTTAACTCTAGACTTCTGCAACAAATTGTTGGAAGTGACTACCAATGAAGCATGAGAGATGAACTGGGAAAAGGCAGCGTCACCTGCTCCCTTCTGGATAAAAATTTAAAATGGATTCCCGAGCTTGCCGAGGTCAATTTAAAAATCTCTGCAGTCATTTCTGTCAGCACATTTCTGTGTGGCTGGCTTCTGCACCGCTACAATTACTAAAACAAGAATAGAAAAACTTAGATATGTATTAGCCCCCAGGGTGGTGCTGTGCTGATTCAGCCTAGGTTAGATCAGTTAACAAGCAAAGAGCAAACAGCAAACTCATCACATTATCTCTTAACAGTCACCAAAAATGGGAATCACTGTTGGACTCCTTTTTGTTTACAGTTGCAAAATAACAAAAAGTTACTAATGTAAACATGACTATATTAATCGCCTAATGTACATTTTCAGTGACTGTATTGCTTTTGTAATTTTTAACCATATTTTCCCTATGCTGTTTGTTCTAGTTATATTTATGGAAAAGTAATTTTATATACGTCCAATCTAATATTTTGTCTGCTTGTATTTTGTTTGTCTTTTTTTAGTAATTCCTTTTTTTTTTCTCGAGATGGAATCTTGCTCTGTTGCCCAGACTGGAGTGCAATGGCGTGATCTCGGCTCACTGCAAAATCCCCCTCCTGGGTTCAAGCCCTTCTCCTGCCTCAGCCTCCAGAGTAGCTAGGACTACAGGTGCGCACCACCACATCCATATAATTTTTGTATTTTTAATACAGATGGAGTTTCACCATGTTGCCTAGGCTGGTCTCAAATTCCTGAGCTCAGGTAATCCACCCACCTCAGCCTCCCAAAGTCCTGGGATTACAGGCATGAACCACTGCTCCTGGTCTAGTAGTTTTATTATTATTGTTATTATACTTTAAGTTCTGGGGTACATGTGCAGAATGTGCAAGTTTGTTACATAGGTATACATATGCCAAGGGGGTTTGCTGCATCCATCCCCACACCGCCATCTACATTAGTATTTCTCCTAATGCTATCCCTCCCCAGTCCTCCTACCCTCTGCTATCCTTCCCCTAGCCCCCCACCACCCGACAGGTCCCGGTGTGTGATGTTCCCTTCCCTGTGTCCATGTGATCTCATTGTTCAACACCCACTTATGAGTAATTAGTTTTTAATGTATTTTACAAAACTGTCAGTCTGTGATGTAATAGAAATTTTTTTTTTTTTTTTTTTTTTTTTTTGAGACAGAGTCTCTCTCAGTCTTCCAGGCTGGAGAGCAGTGGTGCGATCTCTGCTTACTGCAACGTCTGCCTCCCAGACTCAAGCAATTCTCCTGCCTCAACCTCCCAAGTAGCTGGGATTACCGGTGCCTGCCACCACACCTGACTAATTTTTTGTGTTTTTAGTAGAGACAAGTTTTCACCATGTTGGCCAGGCTACTCTTGAACTCCTGACCTTAGGTGATCCGCCTGCCTCAGCCTCCCAAAGTGCTGAGATTACAGACATGAGCCACTGTGCCCAGCCTAGAATTTTTTTAAAATGACCCTTCCCCACAGATAGCTTGAGAAGCACCATGCTAGGCCCTTGTTCCTAGAGTGTCCCTAGGAATAAGGAGAAATTGACAGCTAAGCACATCCAAGTGCACATGCAAATGGAGGCTGGAAAGCTCCATGGCAGCCTTGACGGTGGTTTCATCTCCTGAGCAGCAGGGCAGATGTGGCTCAACGCCAAGCCCAGGGCCTCACTGCAAAGGTGCAGCATTGCAGTGACAATTAAATGCTCAGTGTTGCTGGGGTCCATTACACATGAGAAGGACATGGGCTCCTGGGACCTGGGAGAGGGAGAAGTCAAGTAGGCACAAATGAGACTTAGAACCCTGAAACCTCAGACTTCCTGAGTCTCTCTGGACAACAGAGGCAGTCCTCCAGTCCAGGGAACTGGCCTCCCTTACAGAGGAGCCTTTCCATGATCCCATGATTCTGTCTGTGTATACCTGCTCCCCTCAGAGCCGCTATGCCCACAGTGCAAATTACATCTGCCACAGCCAGAGAGAGAGGTAGAGTCCCTGATTGCAGAGGACAGAGCCAGGACCCCAAAGGTGTTCTATGACCTTGCCAATCCAGACCGTCAGGGGCCCAGGGACTATGGGGAGTGGATAGGGGAGGGAGGACGGACTCCAGTGCATTTGGCCAAGGGGATGAAATGTGACGTTGAGTCAGCCCATGGTCATTGACATGGATGCACCCTATGATCCTGCTGGATTTTTGTTTTATTTTGTTTTTTGAGACAGATTCTTGCTCTGTTGCCCAGACTGGAGTGCTATGGCACAATATTGGCTCACTGCAACCTCCGCCTCCTGGGTTCAAGCGATTCTCCTGCCTCAGTCTCCTGAGTAGCTAGGACTGCAGGACTACAGGCAAGTGCCACACGCCAGGCTAATTTTTGTATTTTTAGTAGAGATGGGGTTTCACCATGTTGGTCAGGCTGGTCTTGAACTCCGGACCTCAGGAGATCTGCCCGCCTTGACTTCCCAAAGTGCTGGGATTACAGGCGTGAGCCACTGTGCCCGGCTGGTCCTGCTGGATTTGATGTGCTGGCTGGAGATGAGGGAGAGAGGCTATCGGTCTGTGGGTTGGCTGACGGAACATGGCTGAAATGTTGGAACGTTCTGGCACACTGAGCAAGGAGTCTAGATACCTTGGAAAGTAGGCGTTTGGGGCACTTCCTCTACTGTGCATGCCCTTGGATGCGTATTCACAGAAGCTGCCAGTATCATGCTCTGTGGCCATTTCAAGTGACCCACCCACACGACCTGCCTCCAGACCACCTGGCCCCCACATTTCTAATTTCATTCTTTCCGGTTCCTGCCCGGGCAATCAAACTGTTTGCCACTGCCTCTGAATCTGAGTATTGTACTGAGATTTTCACCCCTGGTCTCCCAGCAAAGCAAATGCTTGGGCAGCCATGTTTTAACCTGTTGTGTCTGTCCTGTGCCACCACCCACTTTTTTTCCCTACTATCACATGTGAAAAACATGGGTGGTGGCTAACGTTTTTGGTTTCCAGTAAGACCAAACCGAGGAGCCAAATCCACCCCACAATGACACGATAGCTCAGAGTTTAACAAACTATGAACCCAATCTGCTCTGCCACCTGCTTTTGTAAATAAAGTTTTATTGAGACACAGCCCCATTCATTCACGTATGGATTGTCCATGACCACAGCCAAGTTGAATTGCAACAAAGATGATATGGCTCACAAAACTTCAATATTTACTGTCTGATACTTTCTGGAAAATGTCAGCCAACCCCTGCTGTAGCTATCAGGAATTATTGTGCCCTCCTTTGGGGACATAAAGTTTTACCTGAATGAACTGGGTGCTGAGGAGAAAAGGGGTGAGCTGTTTTGGCAATCTTCTGCCTGCCCTTCCCGACACACCCTCCATTTTTCTCCATCCTGTTCTGTATTCCAGGAGGCTGATTATGGAACACATGGAAGGGTTCTCTTTTCCTCTCACTTCTAGTGGGGTTCAGCCTATAGGAGGTATTTAGCAGAAGGCTGAAGGGAGAGAGAAGTCCTGCATCCCACAGCCAAAGGTCACAGCTTCTATCAGACAAACTCCACACAGCCCTTTCAGCCTCAGAATTCAGAAACTTCTCCCTCCCATTGCTCCTTAAGGCCCAGGAACAGTAATGGTTCCCTGCTCTTATTAGCACCAGAGTACTGCCTCTGTTTTCCCCACACCCTTTCCACACCTTCACAAAGGGTCTCTACTAAAATCCTCTTAAACTACCTATTTTCAGGGTGCCACCTATATCCTGCAAGAATATAAAATGTAACTTTATTTTTTTCTTTTTTTTTTGTCAGAGGTAGAGTCTCAGTCTTTCCCAGGCTGGAGTGCAGAGGCTTGATCATAGCTCACTGCAACCTCAGACTCCTGGCTGAAGCAATTCTCCTGCCTCAGTCTCCTGAGTAGCTGGGCTACAGGCATGTGCCACCATGCCCAGCTCACTATTTATTTATTTATTTATTTAATAGAGATGGGATTTCGCCATGTTGGCCATGATGGTCTTGATCTCTTCACCTTGTAATCCAGCCACCTCGGCCTCCCAATGTGCTGAAATTATAGGCGAGATCCACTGTGCCTGGCCGTATTTATTTATTTTAGATGGAGTTTTGCTCTTGTTGCCCAGGCTCGAGTGCAATGGTGTGATCTTGGCTCACCGCAACCTCCGCCTCTTGGGTTCAAGTGATTCTCCTGCCTCAGCCTCCCAAGTAACTGGGATTACAGGTATGTGCCACCATGCCTGGCTACTTTTGTATTTTTAGTAAAGGCAGGGTTTCTCCATGTTAGTCAGACTGGTCTGGAACTACCAACCTCAGGTGATCCGACTGCATCAGCCTCCCAAAGTGCTGGGAATACAGGCATAAGCCATTGCGCCAGGCCTATTTTTTTTTTATTTTTGTAGAGATTGGGTCTTGCTATGTTGCCCAGGTTGATCTCAAACTCCTAGGCTCAAGTGATTCTTCTGCCTCGGCTTCCCAAAGTACTGAGATTACAGGCATGAGCCACCGTAAGTAAGCCTATAACTAAGTTTAATTTGAATTTTGTGTCCCATTCCACCAGAATGAAGTTCCATTTTACTTTTCTGATTATCTCCATTAGTTCAGCATTTCATGTGCACTTGCATCACATCTGTCTCTGCCTTCTCTGGAGTTTCGTGTGAATAGAGTGGCCCCCACAACTGATTTATGGGACACAGTTCCAGTTTACTTCTGTTGTCTTGGCATAGTTATAAACAACACCCCTCTTTACACTTAGAGTCCCTGGTTTAGACAAAAAATTATGTGGTTACCCTATGTAGAAAATGCTAGGTTGGTCTGAATGGATAATCGTGTTCTCTGTTCATAATATCCAGCTGGCACCAGCCACACTGGCTTTTATCTAGTCTGGCCCTGAGTTTTCAGTCCTCAAAGCTTCCAACAGCTTCCTCCTCCTCTCTTGACCACAGAGCCTGTCCCGTTCTGTCCTTCTCAGCTCTAGGCACTTGGCATATATCAGTGAACGAAACAGAAAAGGAAAAAAATAGACCTGTTTGAAAGGGGTTTTCTTCTTTTATATTTTCTAAAATATGTTTTTAGGCTATGAACTTTCCTCTGAATACCACTTTGTATGCATCCCACATCCCACAGGTTTTAATATATATGTTCTTACATAATTTCAGTTCTAATGTCCTCTTCTGCTCTAGGCTTTTTCTTTTTTCTTCTTTTTTCCTTCTTCCTTTTTTTTGAGACCAAGTTTCACTCCTGTCACCCAGGCTGGAGTGCAATGGCACAATCTTGACTCATTGCAACCCCTGCCTCCTGGATTCAAGTGATTCTCCTACCTCAGCCTCCGGAATAGTTGGGACTACAGGCATGCGCCACCACACCCAGCTAATTTTTGTATTTTTAGTAGAGATGGAGTTTTACCATGTTGGCCAGGCTGATCTCGAACTCTTGACCTCAGGTGATCCACCCGCCTTGGCTTCCCAAAATGCTGCAATTACAGGTGTGAGCTACTGTGCCTGGCCTGCTCTAGGCTTATTTAGGAGGATTTTGTTTTTTATTTATTTCCAAGGAGATTTTTCTTTTAAACTATCCTCATATTGTAACCAGAAAAAATATTTTTGCTTGGTTTCTGTCTTTTTTTGAAAATACTTAAATTTATTATACAATTTTATAAACATTCCTGTTACGTTGTCTTATGTTATCCTCACAAGGTATTGAGCTACAGAGTATAATTCCCATTTCACATGTGACACAACTGGGGTCTGGAGAAAACTAGCAATGAAGGGCCCTGGGGGCAGAGCAGAGATCCAAACCCTAACCCAGCAGGTGCAAAGCAGCCCTGTTCCCTGCCACGAGAGGGTTCCAGGTATGGAGGCCATGCCTGGGGGTCCACAGAAATGGGGCTCTCTGGGGGAAGAGCCTGCTGGGCAGTTGTTTCTCAGCCCTGGCCTGAGCTTTGCACTGTCTCAGTGGGTGGTAGCAGAGGAACAAGGCTGTGTAGTGGCTCTGTCAGGCCCAATAAGACACCCGAATGCCTCTGCCCAACCCCACTCCTCAGATCCCAGGGGCAGCCCCAGCCCCCCAGCTTGTCCCTCCCTTTAGTTCAGCAGAGTGAGCAAGGGGCCAGGCAGGGAGGTTACTAAGGCCCTGCTCACTCAGCCAGGGTCCTCCCAGAGGGAGCTGGAAACAGAGCAGAAGCTTGACCAAGACCTGGTGATGGAAGCTGGGGCTTGGCCTGCAAGGGGACACCCCAGGGGCACTGGATGTCAGGCAAGCAGCCAGGTTGAATTAGGTGATTCCTTTCAATGGGGCAGTCAGGAAGGTTTCTCTGAAGTGGGGACAAGAGCCAACGGGATGGGAGGAAGTCTTCAAACTGGGGAAACAGCAAGGGCCAAGGCCTTGAAGAGAAGCAGCAGTTTTTTGTGCCATTCACTCTCCCTGCCGTTAGAGAATGGAGCTCACACACCGCTCATGGCCCTGGAGATCACCCATGCCCGACCTCCAGCTCACTTTTTGTGCACACACACACACAACCTCTCACACCACGACTGGCCAGGATACACTGGGCCCCTCTGGAAGCATCCCTAACTAAGTGGGCCGTGGGCAAGTTTAGGGGGTGCTGGAGCTCATGCCAAACCCAGGAGTGCAGCCCCACCTGAAGGGCAGGAGTCCGCACCAGCTGGTGGCCTCCTCCAGGGCCCTCACCTGCCGGATGATCCAGGCAGGCATCAAGCCTCTCAGGCCCCTGTCCCATCAGTCCAATGGGTGGATTGGTCCAAAGGCCTGAAAGTGTTCATAGCCCCACCACAGTCTAACTCACTCACACTCCAAAAAAGGGCAGCACACAGCTCATTTTCCTCGTCTGATGACAAGACGATCTCCCAAAATCCCTTTCAGCTAGGAGAGGTGACAGAAAGGCCATCTGGCCAACACCCATCCTTGCAGACAGTGATCATTTATTTCCCAGCTGTGGGTTTTGAAGAAAATAATGAAGGCTCCGAATGCCGCCGCCAGGGTGGCTTTGCAGCTGTTCTTGGCAGTGACCCTGCTGCAGAACCCCCACTGACAGAGCGCCCTTCCCCGGCTTGAGCCACACCCATTGGACTCCACCAGGGACATTTAAGCTTAGCTCACAGGGAACCAGAAGCACCCGCCCCCCCATGGACAGCCTGCCCCTCTCTGAGCTGTGGCTTTGGGATCCTCTCTGGCCTGGCCCCTGCCTTGCCTTCAGGCTTCCTCACCAACCTCTGAGCAACCATGCTGTGCCACGCACTTTACAGAGGCTGTTCTCTTCTGTCCTTATGACTGCCCGGGAGCTAGGCTTTCCAAGCCCCATTTTACAGATGAGGAAATCAAGGCTCTGGGAGATGAGAGGGCTTGCCCAGGGTCACAGGCCAGCAGAAGCAGGCACCCCGAGCACAGATCAGGCCTCTTGGCATGGGTTCCTTAGCATCCTCCCCGTGTCCCCACCTCTACCTCTTCCCATCCAGGTCCCCCAACTCTGACCAGCCTCCAGCCCAGCTCCCTCTCTAAGCCCTGGTTACATATTCAACTACCCATGCACCCCTCCACTGCAGAACGGGGTGTCCACTGGCACCAATTCAACCAAAAGAAAGTGTTTCTCACCTCCCCAACCTGCTGCTTTGTTCTGAAAGCCAGCCTCAGTGCTCCGGTACCCTCCAAGGCTGGATCCATGGGGCATGCCACACTTCCTTCCCTCCATCCCCTCACCAGCAGCTCTGGGACCCTGTTTGTGCTCCCCCGACGACTCCCACCCACCCAGCCTCCCACTGCCCCAGAGATCTTCCTAAAATGCAGGTCCCTCCAGGTGACTTCTGCCTAAGGCCCTCCGCTGAGTCTCCCACAATGGAGGGCACGGGGAGGCATTGCCCAGCCTGCCCTGTCTGTGGGCCCCACACCCCAGGCTCCTGGGCTCCACCTGCAGCTCCCCCTGAAGTTCCTGCTTCATCCCATTGGGCTCCCCTCCCCGCCTGTCCCTTCCTTCCCTTCTGCCTGTCCCTGCCTGCCCTTACCTCCCACCCCCCAGTCCAGACAGACTTATACATTTGTGATGGATAAAAAGTTTTTACGACCCATTGTCCATGCGTTGGTCTGTTAACAGCACCTCAGATTTGTCTTGGAGATGTCCACCCCATCCTACAGTGGGCCCAAAGCCCACACCTGGCTTCACCACACAGTGACTGGCTCAGGGAGGCATGCATCCCGACACAGCCTGAGGAAATCCCAGCTCTTCCTCTGAACCTTCGGGGATGGGCACTCCCTGTCCACTGGGGTTGCTAAGTCAGTAGGATACAAGCCTGGAACTTCCAGGGCCACCAGGCAAAGAAAGCTGCCCTGAAGCAGCACAGAGAAAAGCAGAGCTGAGACACGGAGAGAGGAGGAGTCTTCGACATCTGAGTGCCTGGATCCAGCCATGCCTGCCCACGCCCCATGAATTTTTCAGTTATGTGAACAAGTAGGTCCCCTTTTGACTTATGCCGCTTTGAGATTTTTCTCCCAGCTGCATAGCATCAAGACTGGCTCCAGTGACCCTTCACTCCTAGGCACGCTGGGTAGCTCTCCCCAAAAGCCCCAAGAAGAACTGCCTGAGTCTCTGCACCCACTCTCAGGAGCAGTCCATTTCCTTTCTTTTTTGCTTCAACTGATTTAAGGTGAGTTCTGCCCCACAGCCTTGAGGCCTGTGCTAGGTGGGACTCCAGGCTAGACTCAAGTCAGGGGTCAGAAGTTGGGAGGAGAAGGCAGGAGCGGGCCAGGAGAGCCTTGTGCTCAGTGGAGGTCTCGGGGGCCCATCACTGTGATCCATCGAGGCACTGCAGTCACAGACTACAGGGATTTTCTTGGCCAGTGAGCGAACAGTGTCGCACCTCAGGTGGTTTTCCAGACAGCAGGTGTAGAGGCACCTAGTGTGAAGTCCCATGATAGTCGGGAGCTAGGACCCCCGAGTGGGCAGTCGCAGTGACCTGCCTATGTTTAGGGTCAGTGGGAGCCAAGGAAGGATTGGCAAGTCCGTTCCAGGAAAGTGGCCCCTGCCCCCAGTATCTGCTGTGACTCCGTCTATTCACTTGGCCCACTTGGACATGCCAGGCTGGAAGGCTAGGAGTCTGGATACTGGCTTGTTTTCAGTTATTTTTGCTCACCACCATCTGCAGACTCATGAGAAGATCCAAATCATTTCACTCCACTGATTGAGATCGTGATGTGGGACAGTTTGCACCCCTAGAGGACACAGAGCCCCTTGTTCTCCCTGCCCTGACTTCTCTGCCAAGGAACGGACTAGCCAGACAGACTGGTGCCAAGAGGCCCATGACTCCAGCTCAGCAGGCTAGGCGGATGGAGGAGGCACCAGGGACCCCTGAGAGGAGCTGGTGGCGAGAGGGGAGGTCCAGCTCATTGCACCTCTGTGGGTGCGGTCCTGTCCAGCCTGTGAGGGCTGCAGGACGCAAGCCTGGCACATGCCTCCACGGCCCCTGGCACATGCCTCCACGGCCCCTGGCCTCACAGCACTCCTCGGCCCTGCTTACAGGCCTACCACTAGTCACTCTGCAGGCAGGACAGGAAAATTATGCTGCCTCTCCCAGGCAAGGGGCCAGCCTCTCTGCTTCCAGGAGCATCATGGTCAAGAAGCCTTCTCTCCAGATTCAGAGGCTCCCAATTTTTTTCAGTTGGAGGATGATGAAAAGGTTCTTAAATTGATGGTTGCACTCTGGTTATATACTAGATGACCTTGTATTGTATACTTTATTTTTCCACCAGTTTCACTGTGGCATAATTGACAAATGAAAATTATACGTATTTGTGTTGCACAAAGTGATGTTTTGATATAGATATACATTGTGAGATGGCTACCACCAACACGTGAATGTATCCATCACTTCACGGCATTATCGGGATTTGTGGTGCTCTGTTTTGCTTTTGTGGTGAGAGCACTGGCAGTCTTAGCTCGTACAGCATGTGTGTACTGGAAAATTACTCTCTTAGCCATTTTCCGGTACACACATGCTGTACGTGAGTTCTCCAGCACACATTTCCCCTGTCTAACAAAACACTCTCACCAACACTCCTGTACCCTCTCATCAACACTCCCCATTTTGTACACTTTAAGTGGGTGAATTGTATGGTAAGTGAATTATATTTCAATAAAGCTATTAAACATAAAACAAAACACAATGAGGATTATGCAATACAACGTTGCTGTAGCCCTCTTTTTCTGCTTAGCAATATAACCCGTGTCTGAGCCTCACAGCTGCGTGACATTTCCAGGTGGGCATGTTCCATTCTTCGAGTAACCCATCCCTATTAATGAATGTCAGTTATTTTCAGTGTTTGCTAAGTATAAACAGCACCAGGTGAATATCTTGAATTTTTTTTGTTCATTATCCTATTAGAATCATGTGTTTAAGGTCTTTCATACATATTGACAAATTTCTTTCTAGAAAGTTGTACCCCCAGCACTTTGGGAGGCCGAGCTGGGAGGATCACTTGAGGACAAGAGTGTGAGACCAGCTTGGCCAACTTAGCAAAACCCTGTTTCTACTAAAAATTCAAAAATTATCCAGGCATAGTAGTGCATGCCTGTAATCTCAGCACAAGAATCACTTGACTCTGGGAGGTGGAGGTTGCAGTTAGCCAAGATCATGCCACTGCACTCCAGCCTGGGTGACAGAGTGAGACTCTGTCTCAAAAAAAAAAAAAAAAAGAAAGAAAGTTGTACCCGTGGATACTCTCCCCAGCAGTGTGTGAGAGTGCCAGCTGCCCCCGTCTGATAGAAAAGGAGAATGCCAGGTTCGAGGCTGTAGGAAGTCAAGGCTCGGCCCTGGCCAGCCCAACTCTGTGGCCAGGACTGTCCCCACCCTGCAGCCACCTCCTGCATGCACTGGCACTTCCACCCATCCCTCTCTTGTCTTCACATCTCCCGCTGCTCTGGGCTCTGGGGCTGCTGCTTTTCCAGCAGCACGTGGTCCTCACAGAGTCTCAGCGCCTGCTCCCGGGCCAGGCAGGAAATGGACATTCACAGGAGCCCAGTTACACAGGGGTTTGCAGGCTATAAAAACGCTTGCTACTCTCAGACCATCCCAAGAGGGGAGAGCAAATGGCAAGGTGAAGTTGTGAATGTTTTCACGGATTACAGATATTACAAGTCTTAGAAACATACTAGCTATGTGCAGATGCTGTTTATACACTGATTTAAACCAACAAGCTGTAAAAGGATATTTTTGAGATAATCGAGGAAGTAGGAATAAGAAGTGAGTGTTAGATACTATTAAGGTATTGTGAATTTTGTTTGCTGTGATACTGGTATTGTGGTCATAAGAGTCTTTACTTTAAAATCCGCATAATGAATCAACAGGCATACCTGGAAGATACTTTGTGTTTGGTTCCAGACCATCACAATAAAGTGAATATCGAAATAAAGTGAGTCACACAAGTTTTTTCGTTGTCCAGTGTATATAAAACTTATGTTTAGGCCAGGTGTGGTGGCTCACACCTGTAATCCTAGCACTTTGGGAGGCTGAGGTGGGTGGATCATCTGAGATCAGGAGTTCAAGACCAGCCTGGCCAACATGGTGAAACCCCATCTCTACTACAAATGCAAAAATTAGCTGAGCATGGTGGCACGTGCCTGTAGTCCCAGCTATTTGGGAGACTGAGGCAGGAGAATCACTTGAACCTGGAAGGCGGAGGTTGCAGTGAGCCGAGACTGTATCACTTCACTCCAGCATGAGTGAAAGAGTGAAACTCTGTCTCAGAACAACAAAAACAAAAGTTAATGTTTATACTATAGTTTACTTTCTTTTTTTTTTTTTTTTTTTTTTTTTTGAGACGGAGTCTCCATCTATTGCCCAGGCTAGAGTGCAGTGGCTCAATCTCAGCTCACCGCAACCTCTACCTCCCAGGTTCAAGCAATCCTCCTACCTCAGCCTCCCAAGTAGCTGAGACTACAGGTGTGTGCCACTAAACCCGACTAATTTTGTATTTTTAGTAAAGATGGGGTTTCACCATGTTGGCCAGGCTGGTCTTGAACTCCTGATCTGCCCATCGTAGCCCCCCAAAGTACTGGGATTATAGGCATGAGCCACCGTGCCTGGCCTACTATTGCCTTTTAAGTGCGCAAAAGCATTATGTCGAAAAATTGCACATATCTTAATCTTAAAATACTTTATTGATAAAAAATGCTAGCACAGAGACACAAAGTGAGTACATGCAGTTGAAAAAATGGCGCCAATAGACTTGCTCAAAGCAGGGTTGCCACAAACCTTCAATTTAGTAAAAAATTCAATATTTACAAACTGTGATAAGGCAAAGTACAATAAAATGAGGTATGCCTGTATTAGCAAATCAAACTATATCAGGATTTGGTCCAACAAAACGAAACAAAGCAAAAACTGTAGGGACAGGTGGAGCAAGACGGGCCAATGTTGATAATGGCTGACTCTGGGTGATGAGTACGTGAGGGTTCATCAGATTATTTTTGTGTATGCTGAAAATTTTTCATAACAAAAATATATGCGTGTATACATATCCTTTAATATCAGAAAGATTTTCTTTTTCTTTCTTTTTTTCTTTTTTTGACGATGGAGTCTTGCTCTGTGGCCCAGGCTGGAGTGCAGTGGCACAATCTCAGCTCACTGCAAACTCTGCCTCCCAGGTTCAAGCGATTCTCCTGCTTCAGCCTCCCAAGTACCTGGGAATACAGGCACCCACCACCACACCTGGCTAATTTTTGTATTTTTAGTAGAGATGGGGTTTCACCATATTGGCCAGACTGGTCTCAAACTCCTGACCTTGTGATCCGCTCACCTCGGCCTCCCAAAGTGCTGGGATTACGGGCATGAGCCACCACTCCCAGCCCAGAAAGGTTTTCTAAAGATAATATTATTGAGAGAAGAAAGTCAAAAAGTAATTCCATTTACAAGAGAAGAAAGGTGGGTTTTGTAGATGGGTCTATTTCCAAATATAAGCAACACGTTGCCATGTCTGCAGAAGTGGAAGCCCTGTTTTATTGGCTTGGCTTGCCTATGAATACACCTGGGAGGTGTTTTCCCTGCTAGAACCATTAAGAGCTCCCTTTCTGTCATTTCTTTACCCAGCTCAGGCTGGGTAAAGAAAATCTCCAACCCTAGGAACAGTGCCACTCACTGATGTGAAGGGATGGAGCAGGCACCCCAGTGAGCCCTCATGGGTTCTTCAGCAACGGGCTTCCAGATGCATCATGGGCTGTGAGACCTCCACTCTCAGTGCTCCATGGAAATTAAAGTTATGTTATCAGTCATCTCACAGATTATGTAAACAGGTGGTAGTGCTACCAGCAACCCATGAGAAACCTCAAGGAATTTCACAAAGATCTGTGCTTGAAAACCATATCACAGGAAGGGCCCACCTCCACCGTGCAGCGTGCATGAAGATAAAAAATGCCTAAGTGGCTGGGCAGGCTGCTTGGAAGACCCCTAAACACTGCCAAGCCCAGGGCAGCAAAGGCCAGAGGAGAGGGCAAATGATGTAGAAGTCCCTGGGGACAAGGGTCAAGCTTGCCAGGCAAGCCAAGGCCCCCATCCAAGCAAGGAACAAAATGCCTGACAAGGCTGGGGATGGAGGCTCACGCCTGTAATCCCATCACTTTGGGAGGCTGAGGCCGGCAGACCATTTGAGCTCAGGAGTTTGAGAGCAGCCTGGGCAACATGGTGAAACCCCATATCCACAAAAAATAGAAAAATTAACCAAGTGTGGTGGTTCTGGCTACTCTGGAGGCTGAGATGGGAGGATCGATTGAGCCTGGGAGGCGGAGGTTGCAGTGAGCCAAGATCACACCATTGCACTCCAGCCTGGGTGACAGAGTGAGATCCTGTCTCAAAAAAAAAAAAAAAAAAAAGCCTGAGAAGTTGTGCAAGCATGGCTACAGGAAGGGCTAGATCCAGGCACACAGATCCTCTTTCCTCTGTTTTGTCCCTACTCTCAGAGTCTCTCCACTTGGATCAAGTTGAAACCCCACAAGCAAAACCCCACTCTTGCATTCTAACACTTTAGTAACTTCGTGGGAAAGAGACTCTATTTTCTGATAAGTCCAGTAAAACTCCTCTGAGATGACACGTGCTAGTTCTCATCAGGACGATTTAGGTCCCCCGCCCATCCTGGAGCCAGACTGTGTTGATTGGTAACCCCTCACGATCCAGCAGGCTGAGTGGAGAGAAGGGGTAATTCCACAGAAGAAGTCAGGGTGCTGTCCCCAGTGGAGAGAGAAACAGGCACAGATGACCCCCCTGCCTTCTGGTCACTCTAGAAGGTACTATTACTGGCTCACGTAGTAGACACCCAGGCAGGTCCTCCCCGAAGCCTCCTTCCTGCACCAGCAGAGGCTGGGAGAGTCTCATGTCCCACCCAACAGGGAGCAAGTGGCTCCAGGCATACTCTGGGGTCTGGCCCATGCCCTTTGGTCCGGGGCTTATGCTTGCTTGGGATGCTGCCCATTGACTGTCTGCATGGCTCACCCAGAACCCACCATCTGGAGAGAGATACCAGAAGTGTCCTGGGTCCCACACCTTCAACCTCTGTCCCTGCCCTGGGTTCTAAGAATTATAGCCAAATGCCACTGTTAGACTCAGAGGAGTCATTCACCACCACTCTTCCTACCTGCCCACCAGTCCTGGATCTGTAGGACATCTGCAGTATGCGGAGTTGCTGCTTCAGCTGCCTATGGAGCCAGGCAGGAACCCCAGGCAGGTAGTACAGCCAGCACCGAGTCTAGGCATTGGGATGGGGAGAACTTGGAGGCAACCCCTTCAAAGACACAGCCACACTCAGTGCTTGGCAACTGCTGCACTTCTCACACTGGCCCTGAGAAACTGGGAGTCCAAACTTGGGCCTTTCTTACTCTCAGCTTAGTAGACAAGAGTGCAAGGAAACAGGTGGCAGCCAGAGTGCCCAACTGTCCCAGTCTGTCCAGGGCTGACGGGTTCCCTAGGATGTGGGAATTTCAGTGATAGAGCCAGGACAGTCCCGGACAAATACAGACAGCTGGTGTCCCGAGGCTGTGACCTTCGACAGGATGATTGAGGAGCATTCCTTGATGGGAGAGTGCAGCTGTAAGGGGGTACCCAGTTGGCGCAAGGCCACTCCTAGACCTGAAGGGCCTGGACCCCAAGAGTGTAGCTTGTGGGACAGAAAGCCAGACAGAACCTGAGGTCCATGGAAGAGATTCAGTAGCCTCCTGGAGGCCAACATCCTGACCTCACTCCCCACTCTTCCTGGACCTCCTGTTGGGTGTCATTCATTAGCCAAAGACCACTAGAAGCCAGAGGGCTCTGGACCCCTGATGAAGCCAGACTCACAGGGCACAGAGCAGGAGGAGTGGGTGGAGAGGGGATCTGCAGGGGTGCAGGGTAAACATTGGCACAGAGGCAAAGTTTAGGTCAAGAGAGCCAAAAGTAGGCCGCTCAGAGGAATGCAAACCTGCCAAGGCAGGGCCCACCCCTCTGCAATCACTGAGGTGGCTCAAGTGAGTGGCCCAGGCAATTCTGCGCTTCCAGGTCTGCACTACGGCAGCCCCTTTGGGGCATGTGCTCTGGGAAGCCGGGAGTTCCTCAAACTCAGGGCTCCTTCCCCCAGGGCTCCTGGCCAGGGCTGCTGTAACCCCGGAGCACCTGTGCATCTTCCTGGGAAAGCACGGAGACGTGGCCCTTTGCTGGCCACGGTAGCCCTTGTGCAGCCAGGGCCCCCCACCTCGGCTGCTGTCCTGAAGGACTCTGGACACCAGGCTGCCCTGGAACTCTGCTGGTTTCCTTAGCCAGGTTCTCAGGTCCTTTTGAGTGTGTGAGCTCCTCACACCCTGCCAACAGCAGCCAAAAACAGGTCCATCATATATAGCCCCCAAGCAGCCTAGGGCAGACACCCTCTACTGAGGGTTGAACTCCATAGCCAGCTCTGGGTTGAGCACTGCTATTAAAAAAAGGAACTAGAAACCACAGCCCACAAGGCCAAATCCTGACCCTGGCCTCTTTTTGTATGCCCAGCCAGCCAAGAATGGTTCCATAATTTTAAAGGATTGTGAAAGACAATTCAAAAACAAAAACCAAAAATGCACAAAGAAGAATATGCAACAGAAAAGAGATCTTATGTGACCCACAGTGTTGAAACTCTTTACCTAACAAATCCCTGTCATCCCACTCTGTGAGCCACTGCACTGCCTTCAAGCCCCAGGCAAGTGCCCCAGGGCAGACTCCCCCTGAGGTTCTACGGGGAGATGTCCCAAACAACAGAAGAGGCTCTGATGGGGCAGAGGGCCCAAGGTGACCGCAAGTGCTGGTCTCCCACCCGCAGCACATCTGAGCCCTCCATCAGTGATGGGCTGCAAAGCTCTGCTCCCAGGCTTTGGCCTTTCAGGGAAGGCAGGTTTATAGAATGGCCAAATAAACACAACTTGAAACACTTACCTTGAATTATTCAAAAGAGGCTCTTGTAGGCTTCCTACCCACCCCACACTGCAGCCCTGTACCACATTGGTCTCCACTCAGTGACCAACCTCCTGCCTTTTTTTTTTTTTTTCTTTTTGGTACCAGGAAGAGTCTCAAATGGGGCACCTGACCTCATTCCCCACCACTCCCTACTGCCTCCCCTCCCACTCACCTTCCTTCCTTACATTACCCACTTGGACCCTGTGGGCGTTTGGTCCTAGACAAGGTGTGCAGGATTGGCACTGCTCACTCCCTTGCCTGGCCTGCTTTTCTTTTCTTTCTTTTTTTTTTTTTTGAGACAGAGTCTTGCTCTGTCACCTAGGCTGGAGTGCAGTGGTGTGACTTTGGCTCACTGCAACCTCTGCTTCCCAGGTTCAAGTGATTCTCCTGTCTCAGCCTCCTGAGCAGCTGGGATTACAGGCATCTGCCACAACGCCTGGCTAATTTTTTTAATTTTTATTTTTAGTAGAGACAGGGTTTCACCATGTTGGCCAGGCTGGTTTTGAACTCCTCACCTCAAGTGATCCACCTGCCTCAGGCTCCCAAAGTGCTAGAATTACATGTGTGAGCCACCACACCAGGCTTGGCGTGCTTTTCTTATCTGGCCTTTGCTTCAGTGGCCTTAAAATAGCCTGCCTTTCCCTTCCTGATTTGTAGTTGAATACCTTCCAACTTAAAAAATTCAGTTAGAATTGGAATACCACTCCCTATTTTCCATCTGTGTGTGTGTGTGTGTGTGTGTGTGTGTGTGTGTGTGTGTGTGTATGTGTGCACGCATGCGCTTGCGCATGTGTATATTTGCCTGCTAGATGATGAGCTACGAGCTTCTCCAGGGTGGAAACTGGGTTAGTTTTCTCTCTACACCCACTGGCCTAGCATAAGGCAGGCACAGGTAAGTGTCCAGAACATTTGGAAAATAAATGAACAGCCACACTTTACTTCCCCACATGGTCCGTGGATGTGAGGCTTCCCCCTGCTCCAGCAGGGACCCCAGCATATACCTTTTTGTCCCTGAGAAGATGCTTTGCCTGAAATAACTGAGTTATTGGCATGCAGTGAGCATAGGCAGTGCCATACAGGTGAGGAAAGGCAGGCATTACCTTCATCAGCAGTCTTCGTCCATTTGGCTGCGACAGCAGAACACCACAGACAGGGTGGCCTGTAAACAACAGGGTTATTGCTCACAGTTCTGGAGGCTGGGAAGTCCAAGATCAAGGAACCAGCAGATGTGGTGTCTCGTGAGGGCTCATTTCCTGGCTCATGGGTGGTGCCATCCCAAGGGGCAAGGCAGCTATATTGGGTCCCTTAAGTAAGGGCACTAATCCCATCATGAGGGCTCCATCTTCATGACCGAATCACCTCCCCAAAGGCCCTATCTCCTAACAGCATCATCTTGGGAGCTAGGATTTCAACATATGAATTTGGGGGGACACAAACATTCAGCCCACAGCACCAGCCCCCTTCTCTGGGTCAGAGAGTTAACAGGAACAGAGAAACAGGAGCCGCCTGTCGCCTTCCCACCACCACTGCCTCACAGCCAATGCCTGGTGCAATATCAGATTAGAGCTCGTCTCACGCAAGTCCCCACCCTCTCCTGGCCAAGTAGAGCGGAAAGCCCAAGTTTTCCAGGATGCCATGGTACAGATGAGCATCAGGGACGGTGCTGGTGACCCTGGGCCAGATCCCAGCTTCGCAGCACGATTTGAAGTTCTTACTAACCAGAGGTCAAACTCCAGCTACAAGTTTAAATACTGACTATAGATGTGGAGAATAACATTTGTTGGGGGTAAAAAGTTGAGTTATTAACCCTTTAAAAACAAGAAACATTTCTTGAGTTATTAACCCTTTAGAAACAAGAAATGATTTTTGTTTTTAAAGGGTTAGTAACTCAACGTTTTCCTGAAATGAACATGTATTTATTCTGTAAGAACAAAGTTGGCCAGGCACGGTGGCTCAGGCTGCACGTGGTGGCTCATGCCTGTGATCCTAGCACTTTGAGCGGCTAAGATGGGTGGGTTGCCTGAGCTCAGGAAGTAGAGACCAGCCTGGTCAACATGGTGAAACCATGTCTCTACTAAAATACAAAAAATCAGCTGGGCGTAGTGGCAGGCGCCTATAATCCCAGCTACTTGGGAAGCTAAGGAATGAGAATTGCTTGACCCTGAGGGGAGCGGAGGTTGTAATGAGCTGAGATCCTACCATTGCACTACTGCACTCCAGCCTGAGCAAAAAAGTGAAACTTTGGCTCAAAAAAAAAAAAGAAAGAAAAATAGAAAAAAGTTATAAAATGTACGGTTAGCTCTATTTAAAAAAAAAAAAAACCCTACAGTCATAAAAGAATACATCAGTTTAGCTCTGTGGCCGACCTTCTCCCAAATTCCCACAGGAGAGAGAAAGAAAGTAAAACAGGTCCATGTCACCCAGGAACTTGAGAGAGGGACACTGCGCACCTCGGCCTGCCTGAAAACAGGGGTTGGGTGTGGCCCTCTCTCACCTCAGCCCTGGTGTGGTGGTGGGGGCTGGTGACCAAGCCATCTGCAGGACAAAACCTGAGCTACATGACCCTGCCCCTTTCCCAGGCCCCAGACAAGCTTCTTACTTCTTGGATGGATTCCTGCCTCGGCTCCTGCCTGCCTCTCCTCTTCTAGCTGTCCTTGAATCCTGACCCCAGATCAGTTTTCTCAGATTTTCCCTAATGGGACTTTTTTGTGTATGCCCTACTCATGCCCCATCCACCCTATCCCAGCCTCTCAAGAGGGGCGGGGTGGTGGGTGGAGCAGTATGGCTTCCTGCCCCACACCCAGGCCTGGCCCTAATCCCTGCTACTCCTGGTGCCCCATCATCTTAAGTCTGAGCTAAGGATCGGCCTCCCTGAGGCAGGACACTCGTCCGAGTCATGACATCTGTGATGTCTCCCCTGGGTTCCCTGAACCCCACCCACTCCCCACTGTGGGCACCACTAAGTGGTTCCCCTAGAATCTCCCTCCCCACGCCGTGGAGTGATCCAGTGCAGGACTCCCAGCTGCAGGCTTCAGTGCCCTGCACCCCCCATCTTCACCACCGAATCACTTCCCCAAAGGCCCTATCTCCTAATAGCACCATCTGGGCCTTCTGCTGAAGTTCAGGAGGCCCCGTGGTCCTTGGGCTGGGCTGTGTCTCTGGGCCACACTGAGATGTACCTCGCATTTTTACATCTGGAAGGGCAAAAGGGAATCAGGAAGAACAAGTGACCAACCCAGGTCACCCTGCAGCCATAGCCCAGCCAGATTCAGCCAAAGCTGGGCTGGTGGAAACTGGTAGAGAGGACCCTGATGACAGCATGAGAGTTGGCAAAACTCCAGCCTGGACCCCATAGGAGTTGGAGGAGGCCCTCACCCTACTGTGGGCAGCATAACCCTTCCCAGACCCTAGCAGAAATGTCACAGGGAAAAGCAGCCAAACAGGGCCTGTGGCCAGAAGATGGCAGGTGCATTCCTCAGCTACCAGGATAGCCATGGGACCCAGCTGGGCAGTTTGTGTTGGGGGTAGCACCTGGGGAAGGGGAGCAGATCTCTGGGTTGTTTGGGAGAAGCCAGATCAATGAGCAAATCTCCCAACTATCAAGTGCTTGGGAAAAGCTGTGTAGGTGAAGCAGCCAGGTCTTTGGCTCACTTGCTGGCCAGTGGGGCTGAGGCATGCCTAGAAAGCGTGGCTGGGGCCAGCTGTGGAGAGCAGCCTGGGCAGTGGACACCAGGACCATTGGGAGCAGACTCAGCACCCTGGTCCCCCTGTAAGCACAGGTATGGGGACCAGCTGAGAGAGGCACCTAGGCATGGCCCCACATCTTCACTCCTTCAAAAGGGCAGAGCCTGGGCCCCCTGATCCAGACCAGGTCTCCTTTCCTGGCTTCCTCTGGCTGCCTTCCTAACCACTCCCTTGGACCTCAGACTCTAATTCCAGCACAATCAAAGAGTCAGGACTGTACTTGGTTGCAAATGACAGAAGTCAACTTCAGAGTACCTCAAGCAAAGATGAGAATCTATTGAGCCCTAATACTGAGAAGTCCAGGGATAAACCCTGGCTTCAGACCTGGCTGAATCCAGGGGCTCTGATGTGTGTCATCTCCATCCTAGAATCACCTGCCTTGCTCCAATTGCTCCACTCTTCAATGGCTTCCTCTCTCCACCCCACTGCAAAGGTGATGAGAAAGTCCCCAACACCTGAGCCGTACCACTCAGGAGAGGATAAGCTCATCTTTTTTATTAAAAAAAAAAGTCATTTTATAGAGACAAGGTCTTAATATGTTGTCCAGGCTGATCTCCAACTCCTAGACTCAAGCAGTCCTCCCACCTCAGGCTCCTGAGTAGCTGGGACTACAGGCACATGCCATCACTCCTGGGTTTTTTGTTTGTTTTTGTTTTTGTTTTGAGACAGTCTTGTTCTGTCGCCCAAGCTGCAGTGCAGTATTGCAATTTCGGCTCACTTCAGCCTCCACCTTTCAGGTTGAAACAGTTCTCATCCCTTGGCCTCTCCAGTAGCTAGGACTACAGGTGCACACTACCATGCCCGGCTAATTGTTGTGTTTTTAGTCGAGACGGGGATTTGCTGTGTTGCCCAGACTGGTCTCGAACTCCTGGGCTCAAGCAATCCCAAAAGATCCCAAACTTTCACCTCCCAAAGTTCTGGGATTACAGGCGTGAGTCATTGCTCCCGGTGCACCTGGCTTTTTATTTTTATTTTTTACTTTTTGTAGTGACGACTGGTCTCCAACTCCTGGCCTCAAGAAATTCTCCTGCCTTGGCCTCCTAAAGTGCTGGGATGACTGACCCAAGCCACTGTGACAGGCCAAGCTCATCTTTTCTGTTGGTTTCCCTCATGTCCTGGATCGAGTTGTCAGTGTCCCAGCCTGGGCCACATGCTGACCTCTGAACTAGTGCCAAGGCCATTTGGCCAGACCCAGGCCATCAACCTCCCAAATGACTCCCAACGGGCTGGTGCTCAAAGCAGGAGTGATGCTAAGCCGGCAGCTGCTGCAGAGGCAACCACAGGTAGTGTGCACTCATGCCATTCCTCGCCGCGGAGCTGTGACTCCTCCAGGAGGATGAAAGACAGATTTGGACCCTCCTAGGACCCCAGGAATCCTGGGGTCTTGGTGCTAGCAGAGGGCCTGACGACATCACCCTGTCCCCACCTCAGTTACAGACAGTGGAGGCCAGTCGGGGCCAAACAGCCTGATCTCCGGACTGAAGTTCTAGCCCTGATCCAGGGGACCTGTGCACCCCCTGCTGCTCGCTCCTTCCTGGCTTCGCTAGGCTCTGGACCACCTGCACCAGCGTAGCGCAGCCCTGCCCAGTCCCCGGCAGAGCCCAGCCCCCTCACTGTATCCTACCTGGAATTTTTAGCTGTCTGTGTAACCAGAGCTTAGTGTCTGCTTCCCCTTCACTTGTAAGTGTCAGGAAGGCAGGGTCAGATCTGTTCTCATTCATCAATAAGTCTCTAGCACCGGCACCCCGACAGGCGTGAAGTGGGTGCTTAGGAATGAGGGAAGGAAGGAAGGAAAGAGACCCTGCATAGTGGAGGGTTGGGGGGCAAATGCGTGGGCTCCTGAAGCGCTCTGAGATTTCCAAACACCACGACTCACCCAAGCCCCTTCCTTCACTGTAGTGGAGCCTCAGTTTTCTCAACCCTCCAACGGCACAACCTTCTTCCCCCAGGACTTGAAGAGCCGTGGTGAAACTGGAGAGATTATGTCAGAAAAAAAAATGCTCTAGATGAGATATAAAAATCTTTTTTTGTGTGACAAGACTGAGGAGGATCTGTTTAGAATTTCAGGATTTTTTTAAGTTAAAAAAAAAAAAACCAGATGGCTTCAAAGTGCGCAAACGTTGGGCCAGTTCTCGTGACCTTCCCCGGGAGACTAGGGGCCCAGAGTGCAGGGGAAGGGGAGGGACGGCCGGGAACCAGGGCGGGGAAACGCCGGCCTCGGTGACTCACTGAGGGGTCGGATTCCGGCCCCAGGCGGAGAAGCCCCCGGGTCCCTCGAGGGCCTGCAGCGCAGGACAGATCTGCCGGGGCAGCTCGACACGGGTGGGGTCGGGGCTTCCCGGGGCCCCTCCTGCTTTGTTCACAACCTGCGGAACCCTGGCCTCCAAGTTGGGGCTCTGCGGTAAATCTCAGGTTTGAATACTGCCACCGCCGCGGCGGTCCTATTTTGGCAAAGTCCTTTTCTGTCTCCAGGACCCTCAGTTTTCTCATTTCTTCGCCAAGCCCAGGAGTTCTCTCCATGCAGGGTGAGAACCAGGCTTATAGGTTTCTGGAGCTCTGAAAAAAAGCCCGTCACACAGATGTGAGCGCGGCAGGAACTGCGGCTCACGCGGGTTTCCTGAGCGCGCCAGTGATGCCGGACCCCGCGCTCTGCGCCTTACGCAGACCGTCTGAATGCTCCCCACCTCCTGGGAAGGAGCTTCCCTGGGTAGCCCCGTTTCACAGACGGGAAAGCGGAGGCACAGAGCTACTGGGCTCTGCCCGGCTTCCACGCCAACTCCGTGGCTGGGTCGGGGTCTGGACTCGGCCATTTGTGGCCCCAAGCCCACCTCCGGGATCCGGCGCCGGGCGCCCTAGCCTTAAAGGCCCGACTGGCGCCTGAGAGCCGCCCCTCGGCCCACTCCGAGGCTCCCGGGGCGCGGGTCCCGCCGTTGTCACGACAACCGGAGGCCAATGGGAGCAGGTAGGAGGAACAGGCCCCTCCCCTGCCCCGCCCCTCTCGGAGGGGCTCCGCGCTATAAGGGGGGAGGCGGAGCGGCGGGAGCTGGAGCTCGCGTAGCACAGGGAGCCCACGGACTGGCCACAGCGTTGGAGCCAGCAAATCCCCCGAACCACGAAGGGGCCCGAGCAGCAACCACGATGTGCGGTGAGTGCCGCGCCCGCCCGAGCCGTCTCCTCCCCCGGGTCCCTGCGCCGCAGCCTCTCAGCGCCTCCGCCCCCGAGCTGGCGCCGAGGATCTGGCTGGGGAAGCGGATCCGCCCCGGGCCCCGACCGAGGTGCTGTTGTCGGCCGGGCCTGCCTGCCCCTCACCCCGTTTCTCGAGTGGCTGTCTCGGAGGTGTGGGAGGGGGATGCCCAGCCCGACTCTCGGTCTCGGACATAGAGAAGGGGACCCAGGCCTGGTCCTCACGGAGGGAGGAACTTGGTCCGGTCCGACCTGGACCCCGTAACAGAGGGGTCCCTACCTTATGCCCACCGAAGCCGCTTTCCTCCACTTCTCCCAGTCGCTCACAAAGACAGCCACGGGCAGGCCGGCGCATCCGGGTGCGGGGCGCCCATCCCGGCTAAGCCCGCCGCGCCCACCGAGGAGAGGACAGGCGACCCCGCCCTGCCGTCCCCGCAGCCCACCGGGTCGCCCTCGCGGCGTCAGTGTTCTGGGGCAGTGCCTGCGCGTCCTCCTCGCGACCCGTTGTGAACCTCTCCTCCCCAAAAGGGTTGGTGCCGTGTTGCCGCCTCTTTGCGCGGGGAAGAGGCAGTCACTGCCGGAGCCTCGGCCCGAAGCTACGAGAGGGGGCCGGGCGTCGGATTCCCGAGGCGGCCCTGCGCTGTCCCGCTTGGCTGCGGGGCTGTGGGGAGGGTGGCCCCAGCCCTGAGTGCACATCTGCAATTCTTTACTTTCCTGGCTGGGCCGCCTCCGTTGGCCGGGAGAGAGCCGGGAACTTCTGCTGGGACAAAAGGTCACTGTGCTCTTTTTCTTTTTCTTTTTTTTTTTCCCTTGAGTAGGATTCAGTTACCCATTCCAGCCTCCTGTGGCTGGAGGACCTGGAGGAACTTTTGAAGCCATGAAAGGCTTCTCTCTGACTTTGCTGAGGGCCAGGGTGGGGTGCGCCCGCTGTGAGCCCTGGCCAAGGTCTGTGCAGGCCTTGTTTCCGAGGCCAGCAGCTCAGCAGAAGGGAACAACCTAGATGGAGCGGACTGCCTGCTTTGGGAGGCAGCCTCTCCCACGCCCAACAGGCATCCACTGAAATTCCTGAACCCTCAGCTAAAATCTCGTACTCCCAACCGTCATTCGCCATATATAGGGCCACCTTTGGGGTTTTTCTGGGGACAGAGATGAGGCAAAGGTGGCAGTTTTGCCAGATCTCAAAGCCCTGCAGGTTCCAAACCTCTCAGTGTGGCATTCAAGACTCTTGGCCAAAACCGTTGGCCTTGTAGCCAGACTTGTGCAGGAGACCCTTGAACAGGAGAGTCTGCCCCCCAGCACCAGAGGCTCCCCTTCCCCCACCTTTCGGATGCCCCTCTGCCCCGACTGCCACCCCTGCCTGCCATCCTCCTTCCTACTGGCATCTGGCTTTTTCCCAAGTCTCTCTGAGCTTTGGGGGGCTCTACCTCCTCTAGCTCACAAAATCACAAGTGTTTTTGTTCTGCTTCTTAAAGGGCCACACACATGTTTTCTCCAAGGGAAAGGTTGAGCTTCGCGTGTGACCACCTGTATCCTCACATCTTCTGGTACTGACTTGTGATTGTATGTGAGAAGGAGCTTGAGTCCCCAAAGGACACGCAGGGCCCAGGAGTGGCTGCAGTCCATGGGGGTGCCCACTTGGAGCCAGAATCAGAGTGTGTGCTGGGATAGGTTCCTTCTTAGAATTCCCAGATTTGCTGATTTGGGGCTGGGGTCAGGGTAGGGGAGTGGGGAGGGCGCTGCTCAGCAGGAAGTCACGGAATCCCTGCATGGGAAAGTTATTTCCTTTTCAAGAACATCAGGAGAAAGTTTCAACTTGGTGGTATTGTGTCCTTAACATCTCTGTGACACTTACCAAGTATCCTTTGCACAGGGGAAGCTGTTCCTGGCTCAGAGCAGGCAGCAGCATTTGGCTAGAATTGAATACATTGATCTGTTTTAGGGGGGATGATGGTCTGAGAATGTATGATAAACGATACTGATTTTCCTTTTATGGTTGTTTTCTTTCATCATGAATTCATTTGAAAATATAATCAGTTTCTACAGAAAAAAGAGTAATGATTGTGCCGTTGGTACAAGGATACTGCAAGAATCATGAAGATGCTCCTAGAAAGAACCCAGTAAGCTCTTCACTTTATGCTGGGGAAGCTGAGGTCCTGCGAAGTCTGTGCACACTTGGTGTCTGAGCAGGCCTCGTGTCTCAGATCTCCTGGGCTGCTCCCACAGGCACAGAGACCAAAGGCCCTTCCTTATCACTTGGCCAGTGACCCTGCTGAGATTATGTCTTGCTCTCCCTTATCCTGCTGCTTCTCCCATGGGAAGCCAGGACAATAGTTGATCCTCTACAAACACCAGATGATTCTCAAAAACCATGACACTTAGGTTTTATAGACATCTGAAAGTTGCCAGCATTTCCTCCCTCTCTCTCTGCTTTTCTTCCTTTTTCATTCAGCCACTAGTGGAAATGTCCTGTTTTCCAGGCCCTAGAGGACTTGAAGATCTCATGGGCGTGGTCCTCCCCTCAAAGAAGGGGCAGGTGAGCTGCAGGGCCAGTCTAGAAACTGGTCACCAGCAGGGACGGGATGCCCATTAGGGCAGTGCTGCTGCCAAGAAAGGACTGAGCATGGGCTACAGCCTGGTAGAGGACTGGCTGATCCAGGAAGACAGACATCTTTTTGTTTGGTGCACAGGGTTTAAACCTTTTCCTATATTAGTTACCAAAGTACAAAATTGGGAGATTTGATGTAAGTAGGTGGGAGTTTTGGCTTCCCTTGATAACATCTGAAGATGAGCAACCCTAAGTCCTTATTTCCAAATAGGGCCTGGGTGACCCCTTGAGTTATGGACACAAACTCCCCTATTCTCCCAGCCCCTCCCAGCTGCTTCACTCACTGATGGGACTCTGCGCAACAGAGGCAGGAACTGACTTTCCTAGGAAGTAAAGGAGAGACCTGGGGTGGTGCCACAAAGACTGGACACAAGCATGAGCTCTGCAGAGAGAAGGGGGGTGGCAGGCATGCTGGGTTAGGGACAGCATGAGCCAGGGTGTGGCAGCATGGACCCTGCATTCATGGGGATTTGGCAGAAAGGATTTGTGCTTCCCATCACGAATTCGTAAATCATCCCTGTGCTTCACTCACTGCACTTAGTCATCTGTGAGGGAGGGGGAAAAAAAGCAATCACGGTGAAGAATTGGAGAATTCTTAGTTCTTGCCAGAAGGTGCCCTTACCTTGACATCACCATCTTTTGTCTTGGTTGGTGTGTTTGTCTCCTCCAGCTACTGTAACAAATGACTGCAAACATGCCGATTTTAAACAACAGAAATGTATTCTCTCACAGTTCTGGAGACCAGAAGTTCAAAATCGGTTTTACTGAGCCCAAATCAAGGTACCTTCAGGGCTGTGCCTCCTCCAGAGGCTCCAGGGGTGAATCCGTTGCTGGCCTCTCCCAGCTCCTGGGTGCTGCCTCGTTCCTTGGCTCACAGCAGTGTCACTCCAGTCCCAGTGCTGGCTGCAGCCCTCCACTGTCTCCTCAGGGGTTTCCCAATTTCAGAAAAACCTTACTTTTATGTCTTTATGGTATAGCATCTGTAAACAGTGCTTTTAAATGGAGAGATTATTTTTGTATCTGGCAAAATTAGCTTATAAAGAGAGATTAAGTTGAGGTTATAATTTTGAGAGAAAATTCTGAAAATGAATTCCACAGTAAAACGATTAAGCTATTTAGGTATTTTATTTTTATTTTAGAGGCAGGGTCTCACTCTGCTACCCAGGCTGGAATGCAGTGGTGCGATCACGGCTCGCTGCACCCTTCAACTCCTGGGCTCAAGCCATCTGCCCGCCTTGGCCTCCCAAAGTGCTGGGATGCAGGCAGGAGCCACTGTACCTGTCCCCTCTTCTTAAGAATTTTTTCTTCTAATAAAATTTAGAGTACATGTCATTTCCCACTTTGTTTTTGGTGAAACTGTAAGAATGACCGGGACACTAGCAACTTTTCTATTAAAAAATAGAAACACCCTGTCCAGGTTATCACAGGAAGCAGAGTCTATTATCTCATGGATTCCGGTGGTGAGGTAACTTTAACACTTGTGGTCCCAAAGAGGCCTGGGGCAGGATAGGGCCATGTCCAGGGGAGCCAAGTCCCCTTCTTACCCTGAACTGGGTGCTCAGTCTGCTCAGGACCCCTGCCAGGCCCGAGGCTCCTCTGCCTTTCTGTAAGAGCCTGGTGTGGAATCACATACGTCCACAGCACCTCCAAATTTGATCTCCTTTCTGCAAGGAGGTGGCAGGAATTGTCATCCCCGCTTCACCAACAAGTGACCTTTCCCAATGTATGAGAATGAGGGCTGGGTGGTCAGAGAGGCTACAGCTTCTCAGCAGCCCTTGCCCAAGGCCTAGGGGACTCCCCACAGCTGTGGGCCTCACCCAGGAGAACGGACCTGTCCCTCTTCCCCCAACACACACAGGCAGACTCAGGCACACATACACATAGGCAGGCCCAAGCACACATGTGCAAACACTCGGGAATTTCATGAGCAGTCACTGAGGCAGACATTCAGCTTGGCCATACTCTTCTGTTGGGACAGGAAGTAATCCAGTTTGTGACTTGGGATAATGTCTAATCTCTATGAGGCTCATGGACTAAAAAGGTCAGCCCCCTCACTTCTGAGAAGCAGCAGATGGTGGGAGAAAGACGGACTCTATAAGGGGAGAGTCCCAGCCTGGGTGGGTGGTGATAGAGCTTCCCAGAGCCAACCTCTCCTGTGTGGAGCACTCTCCCCGGAACGGTCCCCTCACTCACAGCCTTTCGTTGGGAAGCTGATGCTTGGAAAGTTGGAGAGATTTTTCTCTTTTTTTTTTCTGAGACACAGTTTTGCTCTTGTTGCCCAGGCTGGAGTGCAGTGGCGTGATCTCTGTTCACTGCAACCTCCGCCTCCTGGATTCAAGTGATTTTCCTGCTTCAGCCTCCCGAGTAGCTGGGATTACAGGCATGTGCCACTACGCTTAGCTAATTTTGTACTCATTTTTTTCAGTAGAGACAGGGTTTCACCATGTTGGGCAAGCTGGTCTTGAACTCCTGACCTCAGATGATCTGCCCACCTGGGCCTCCCAAAGTGCTGGGATTACGGGCATGAGCCACCGCGCCCGGCCAGTTGGAGAGATTTTTCATAAAAGTGTCACTGGAATCAGAACATGAGCCCAGCCTGGCCACTGAAAAGTTGTGTCTTCCTCATCCCCCACGTTGTAAATCATCCCTCCCCTCCATCCTTACCCTCAGCACCCCAGGGGGTGTAGAGAAAATTCCAGGAATTCTGTGCCCCAGTGTGGCTGACCTTCTGCCTGGGTGTCCAGGGGATGCCACCTCCCTGAGTTGGCCATTGTCGTTATCCGTCACCTGGGGGTTGAACCCTGAGCTTCAGAGGCCCCTGCCTGTGTGGACCTTCTTGGTGTCTTTGCTCCTGACTTCCTGTGTGATCTCTGGGGCCTTGTGCAGAGAAAGTACTGGAAGCCCCAGATCCTGGAAGTGAGCTGGGGCCAAGGGGCTACAGTCTTCTCTCAGAGGGCTCGTGTAGGGTCCCTTCTGGAATCCCTTTGAGTTTTTCTCTGTCCCTTTCCTTCTGTGACCTTTGCCGGTTTGTTTTCTCTATGAATTTGAGAATAGGGTCCTGAAAGGCTGTCTGGAAGCTCTGGGTGGGTAACCACAGGGCACATGACCAAACTGGGTGGTTGGGCCAGGGCAGCCTCTGCCCCTGGGCCAGGCCTTCCTCCAAGCCACCTGGGCTCTCCTGCCTGTGGGAAGGATGCTTGGCTCAGGGCCATCTTTGCAGAGGTTGCAAAGTGCTCCCTTTCTTTAAACAGAACTCCAGGCTCCTGTGTCTCACTCAGACTTTCCATGAAGCCCACATTTTCAGGCCCTCCTGCCTTCTGCTCTCCTGGCCTCTCAATCCCTACCCTCTGCAGCCTCTTGGGAACTTGGAGGCACCTCCATGTCCAGCCCCTCTGGGCGCTCAGCATCCCACACCTGGCTGAGTCTGTCCCCTGTCACTTCAATTTGAGAAATAAGACTGCTCCCAGGTTTCTTAGGCCTGATGACTGTTCCCTCTCAGTTCTGCGGGGAGATTTCCAAGCTAAGGAGAGTAACACAAAGAGGAGGACTTTCCTCAAAGAAGTTTGATATCATTGCTGCCCTGTTCTTGGCTCACTTAAAATCCTGTCACCTGCCAGTGATGCCTCTGTACCCTGTGGGCAGCCCTAGAAATGCAGGCTAGGAAAGAGCAGTAGATCAAGGTAGAAAGTGACAGATGCCTTGAAAAGGGGATGGAAAGAGGAAAAAAGGGGTTCAGGGAGGGAAAAGATCTTCATTTGCGGTGGGGGGGATTGAGCAGGCATCACATGTGCATATGCCTGGGGGCCCAAGGGGTACATGTACTGGGCTGAGGGCACGCTGCAGGATTGGGACCTGGAGGGCAGACGCTGCAGGGTGGCATGGGGAACAAGGGGGGGCTCAGGCCAGACAGCAAGAGAGGTTGACGTCAGGCTGTGGGCCTCTAGGGCAGAGAAGGCAAGAGAGGGATGTAGCTGGAACCTGCCTTGCCTTGGTCACTGAGGCCCTGATGGGGAGGGGGCTGAACAGGAAGAGAAAGGTGGAGTTGGAAGCTGGAGTGTCCTGTGATGGGGCTCAGCTCTCAGGGGCAGCATCTGTCCTGGACCCATCTGGTACCAGGTGGGTGTCTCCCCAGAAGCCAGGGACCCTCTGCAGGAGCTATTTCTCACCCCTTGCAATAGGTTTCCATGCTGATTGTGGGGAGGTGGGAGTAGAAGTGGTGAACCCAGGCTTACAATCAGGCAGACCTGGCTGTCAATTACTCAAGTCTTTGGGGGTGGAGCCTCTGATGCCATCTCTATCCCTGGGAACCACAGTCTCTTGGCACAGGATGTCATGAGGCTTAGAGGAGGTGAGGTTCAGGAAGGGTTGGCATGTGGGGAGCCACTGTAGATGGCGGTGATGGTGATCTACCCTGCAGCCCACCCAGCAGGGTTCTGGGGGACTTCCCTAGGCCCTGGCTCATTTGGTTAGAAGGCTGTCCTCATGCCCCATGTACCTCTAGCCCCATGTACCATGAGGACCCCAGAATGGGATCCTCATGGTACATGGGGCTAGAGGTGTTGTGCAGGAGGACGTAAACCTATGTGTTTGAATGTCTTGGGGTTAACCAAGAGTTCAGGTGGTGCTGTGCTTTCATTGTAAGGGGCTGGCACAAAGGGACCCCCTGCCTTTCTGTCCCTGTTGTCTTCGCTGTGGGTCCTAGTGAGCAGAGCTGCTTGTGCTTGGAGAGTGTGGCTGTCTCAGACCCAGCTCAATACCTTCTCTGGCATTCCTCCATCCATCCATTCATTCATTCATTCACTCAACATGCATTTATTGAGCACCTAAGATGTGCCAGGCCCTGGGCCAGGTGCTGGGGACTCAGCAACGGATGAGACAGATGTGATCCCATCCTCCAGAAGGTTACAATCCAGCAGGGAGCCAAAGAAAAAGACAAGGAAGCAAGTGCTGTATCGAATAATCGGGCTACGTGGCTGGAAAAAGTGACAGGAAATTCTTGCATAGGGAACCTGTCGGCCAAAACCTGCACAATGGGTCAGAGCTGGCTTTGCAAAGAGCCAGCTTTACAAAGAACTGTTTACTCCCACCCCAGCGGGACGCCCTTTCCCACCTCCCCTGCGGGCTTGGGAGGTCCCTGTGCATCACTGTCCTTGTCTGGAGCCCTCAGTGAGGCTCCTGATGAGTCCATCCCAGTAGCTTGCAGCACCCAGCACAGCAATGAGGACTTTCGGGCCTGAGAACTGTTTACAGGTGACTTAAATCTTGATCAAGCCACAGCCACATAACACATTTGGTTTAACCATTATTTCCCCAGGCGGAAGGCCAAGATGAAATGACAGTAAAATGGTTCTATTTCCCCCTTGGTTTTATTGAATGATAATCTCTCAAGGGATGATTTCTCCAGCTCCTTGCCCCATTTTATTTTAACAGACACTTGCTATGTGGCAGGGACTTTTCTAGCCATCACCCTGTTTAACTGACAGGGAAACTGAGGTACAAATGTTTAGTGACTTGCTGGAGGCTGCACCAAAATCAAGGGGCAGAAGTGGGGATTGAGGTGGGTCCTGGCACTGGCCACAGCATCTGTGCTTCTGGCTATGCCTTGGCTGGTGAATGACAGCAGCAGGGAGGAAGCCAACCCAGCTGGTGGCCCTGGGCCTGTGTTTTCAGGCTCAGGCATGTGCTCTAGTCCGTCTTATAACCCTCTTGCGGCTGCTGTTTCTCCAGGGGAGTGGAATTGGGGACCAGGTAAGTCAGGTGGGGCCGGCCCAGCTGGAGAGGTCGAGGGGCAGGAGGGCATGGCCAGGGCAGGGCTGGCATCCCCTGCAGAGGGAAGGGCCGTTGTGGCCCTGGTGCTCTGGATATGCCAGGAGGGTTAGAGCACCAGTGGAAAGCAGAACCAGACAGAGGTCTGGCTTGGCTGAAGGTCCCAGGTGCCACAGGATCACTCCTCCTGTCCCCGAAAGCTGTCAGGTCCCCCTCACCAGAACACAGCTGCCACAGGAAATCAGGGTGAACCAGGCAGGTCTGTGTCATGTACCCCACTGTCCAAACAGTTGGTCCATGTCAACCCTCAGGGCTTGGCTAAGACATCGCCCCATGGATAGAATGAAGTCTTTGCTTATTTAGACATTATCTAGTATCTAGATAAGGATCATGTACACACCACCACCTAATTCACATAGTGGCACATGGTCACATATTATACTGGCACGTGGAGAAATGTCTTAACCATATAAACAGGACACATGCGGTGGAAAGGAAGTTTCTGCTCGATGTCCAATAACCTCAGAGGCTACCACTGACTGCCCTCTGGTTGTGGTGCCCGTCTAGAATTGTTCCATACTCCTCCCCCAGCCCTTGTGTAATTTACTCATGTTCTGCAAGCTTCTTTTTCCCTTGACACAGCTTGGAGATTCAGATTGCCTTCCAAGAGAATGCACAGCTTTCCCTTGCTCTGTCGAGGGCTGCCTGCACAAGGCCCTGCTGTGTGGCTGCACTGTCGCTTGCCTACCCCTGCCAGATATCGGGCTGTTGCTCATCTTTGGCAACCACAAAGGCCCTAAACAGCTATCCTCATACGTGTGTGCATTCATCTCTGCAAAGACGTCCGCTGGGTACCTTCCTAGAAGCCCAACAGCTCTGGTCCACAGATGTGTACATTTTTAATTTTGAGAGATTGCCAAATTGCGTTCCAAAGAGGGTATGTGAATTTAAACTCTCACTTACTGTCAAACTGTTTGATCTTTACCGACCTCATAGGTTTGAAAAAGCAGATTCTCATTGTTGATTTTATTTATGGATGGAAAGGGTTCCAAAAGGGAATTCTGACATAAATAGCAGGAGAAATTCCTGGGAAAGGAGCTTCATTTTATTGTGTTTTATTTTTAAATAATAAGAGCACAGTGTGAATACTGCTTTATTCACTTCAGTGCAGTAGAGCTCAGGGAGAATCCAGCCAAGAGGATGAGCTGCAAAAGGAAAGAAACAGAGCTTCCTTCATGAAAGAAATTACTGAGATGTCACTACGCAAGAGGGCTCACACGGTGAAAATGAGATTTATGCGTTCTTGCGCAAAGACGATGAAAACCACTCCTTGGCAGCTTTTCTCACTGCAGTCAGCTCCCACGCTGTGCCTGAGTGGCCACCGGGCCTCCCGGCTGAGTGCAAACACACTGGTGGTCCTGAGGACAAGGACTGCTTACATCCCCGCTGCTGCCCAGGAAGCTGTCGTGACTCTGAAAGTGAGAATCATCTAGCTGAGTGTGCCGAAAGTTTGTGCCTGACGTGTATGCAGGAGTGAAGCATGGCTGGGAAGAGAGAGAGCTGCAGGGGAGAGTTGCAGAGCGGATTCCTGGAGCATTTGGGAACACCATTCAGACACAAAACCTTTTCAGAGTTGGTGATGGGTACATTTCTGGACTTTTGCCTGTCTGCTTCCCTTAGGGAGGTACAGGTATAATTCTAGAACATTCCCAGCCCAGGATGCCAGGAAAGTTTAGTGTAAAAGACTCCAACAAAGATTTTATTGAGTTGTTCCCTCCTTCGCTTAACTGTCTCCCATGGCTCTGTGGTCTTTACATTGACCAGAATTTGACCATGTCCCCACAGGGAACTTTCTGGTCTGTGCAGGGAAAAATTAATGTTATGAAAAGTTTCACCTAGGCTGGACACTGTGGCTTATACCTGGAATCCCAGCACTTTGGGAGGCGAAGGCAGGAGGGATAGCTTGGGCCCAGGAGTTTGAGGTTACAGTGAGCCGAGATCACACCACTGCACTCCAGGCTAGGCAACAGAGCGAGACCCTGTCTCAAAAAGAAAAAAGTTTCACCTAAACATCAGTGGTGATGATTGTACAACTCTAAATACACTAAACCACTGAATCACATGCTTTAGATGGGAGGATGCTATGGTACATAGCATCTCAAAACTTTTATCTCAAAAAGCTCTTAATTTTTTTTTTTTTTTTTTTTGTTACAGAGTTTCACTCTGTCATTAGGCTGGAGGGCAGAGGTGAGATCTTGGCTCACTGTAACCTCTGCCTCCTGGGTTCAAGCCATTCTCCTGCCTCAGCTTCCCAAGTAGCTGGGACTATAGGCACACACCACCACACCCAGCTAATTTTTGTATTTTCAGTAGAGATGGGGTTTCATCACGTTGGCCAGGATGATCTCAATCTCTTGACCTCATGGTCCACCTACCTTGGCCTCCCAAAGTGATGGGATTACAGGTGTGAGCCACTGTGCCCGGCCAAAATTTTTAAACATTGACATTAAAAGATATATTAGTCCATTTTCTTATTTATTTATTTATTATTTATTTTGAGACTGAGTTTTGCCCTTGTTGCCCAGGCTGGAGTGCAATGGCTTGCTCTTGGTTTAACGCAACCTCTACTTCCCGTGTTCAAATTATTCTCCTGCTGCAGCCTCCCGAGTAGCTGGGATTACAGGCACCCGCCACGACTCCCAGCTAACTTTGTACTTTTAGTAGAGACAGGGTTTCATCATGTTGGTCAGGCTGGTCTCCGACTCTCGACCTCAGATGATCTGCCCCCCTTGGCCTCCCAAAGTGCTGGGATTACAGGCGTGAGCCGCCACACCTGGACCTATATTAGTCCATTTTCATGCTGCTGATAAAGAGATACCCAAGACTGGGCAATTTACAAAAGAAAGAGGTTTAAGGGACTTATAGTTCCACATGGCTGGGGAGGCCTCACAGTCATGGCGGAAGGTGAAAGGCACATCTCACATGGCGGCAGACAAGACAAGAGTTTGTGCAGGGAAGCTCCCCTTTATATAACCATCAGACCTCTGAGACTTATTCACCACCATGAGAATAGCACAGGAAAGATCTGCCCCCATGATTCATTTACCTCCTAACAGATCCCTCCTATAACACGTGGGAACTGTGGGAGCTGCAATTCAAGATGAGATTTGGGTGGGGACACAGCCAATCCATATAAAAAAATAACTATCTTTTTAAAAAATAAAGTGACAAAAGTACCTCCCATGCCCAGATGTTTAGGGGCTATCGTGTGAGCTTCTGGAACCATAAATACTTAGCAGCAGCCCTGCGGCGGCCCTCACTGGTTCACTTCAGCCCCGCCAGAGAAGGGCCTGAACTGCACACACAGTTCTTACATTCAGCTCCTCTCACCTGACCTAAAGACAGCAAGGAGGATAAAAATAGCCTACTGAGAAAATTGCTCTTGGCTGATTTTAAAAGAAAATGCCTGTAACTGCTTAGAAAGCACAGTGTACATATTTTTATATATAAATCCCCTACCTTAATACATATGTGCAAACATATCCTGTATACAGTAGGTTAAAGTAAGAATGTTAAGTATATGCATCTGCCATACAGTAAAAAGAAATAGATTTTTTTAAAATTAAAAAGTTAAAAAATGTTAAGTATAGTTTATAGTACTATTTAATTTTATTGCCTATTTTTGACTGTTTATAGATTAATTTTATTAACTTTATATGATGGGACCTTGCTCACTGTTTAGGAATATAGTATTCATTTCACTGAAGTTTAATCATTTATTCAGATGTGGCATATTGACATGAATCTGATCTCCTCAATGACCACAGAAGTTCCAGGTAGTTTCTTGCGTAATGACGGTCAGCCCTCCATTATCTGCGTGTCCTCTCTGGGGTTCACCTCTGGAAAAATTTCAATCCTGGTCAGACCTTTCTCTCATCCCAGCAGAATGTAGTTGGGAAGATAAACCTTCTTGTAACCCTGGCGGCATTCATCCCGGGGCGCTGGCCAGTGGGTGGGAGTGCTGAAGTCCTGAGTTGGGGCTTCTTGGTTCCACTCTGCCTCTGGATGAGTCACAGGCTCCCCAGGCTGTGGTCCACAAGGTAAGAGAAGGGCCATGGACTACCCTCGGAGGCTGTTTCGAGCATAGGCTGACTCTGTGGGAACTGGTAGCCCAGTGCCTGATCCACAGGGAGTTCTCAGTAAGGCGAGTTGCTGTTGTGGTCTGAGAGTTTGTGTTCCCCCATCATTCATCTGTTGAAATCCTCACCTGCAAGGTGATGTTCTTAGGAGGTGGGTCTTTGGGAAGTGATTAGGTCATGGGGACAGGGGCCTCACCAATGGGATGAGTGTGCCCTTATTTAAAAACTCCAGAGAGACCCTGCCCCGTCCACCATATGAGGTTGGAATGAGAAGTCGCTGCCTGTGAGGAACGGGCCCTCACCGGACACTGAATCTACTGGCACCTTGATCTTGGAATTTATAGCCTCCAGAACTGTGAGAACAAATTTCTGTGGCTTATTACCCAGGTGTCTGTGATATTTTAATACAGAAGCCCAAGCCAACTAGGACAGTTACTGTGAATGTGCCTGAAACCCAGTGACGTTTCTATGATCCATACTATTGCTTCCCTCCTTGGATATGGATACACACTCGTCACTTATTCTGTTCCACATAACATTTATTGAACAGAACTGGGCGCACACACACTGAGGAATACAAAGATAGAAGCACCAGCCTGCCCTTGGTGGGGACTGTGGATGTCCCATGTTGTGAGAGCACTGAGGTGGGAAAATAAATCTTCTCCCATGCTGTACCCAGGGCGGGGACTGGAGCTGAGCTTTGAGGTGGAGAGGTTTTCCTAAGCGGTGGGAGAGAGGATGAAAGGACAGAGGGATGATGGGATGGGGTGTGTGCAGGGCAGGAGAGAGGAAATCATGGATCCCTTATAACAAACTGGGAGTGGAGGACTCTGGAAGGCAGAACCAACACAACAGCTAACTTCCTATTTGGAAAAATATTATTTTGAAATACAAATACAGAAAGTCAAGTGGAACGAAATCTTCTTGACTCATAGGCCTACCTTCAACAAAAGGATTCTGCAGGGGCCAAGGGGCATGAGACGGTTTTATTCTTGCTGTTGTAAAAGTAGTGTTTATTTAAGGTCAAGCTCCTGTCGTATGGTGGGGGCCCGTGGAAGCAAAGACCCCAGCACCTGTCCCAGCTGTCCCAGGGGCTGCTGTCACTTCCTATGGCGTTCCTACATGTGTGCTCTGCAAATCATGGAGTACATGGAGGTGGGGACTTCTGGATGTCCTAAGGTAGTTGAGTTTCATTGCAGGCCTTTGCTAGTATGGACATTGCCACAGTAAAAGCTGCCTCCTGCAAATACAGCACAGGTTAAGTTCTCAGCGGTGGAACTGCCAGCCTAAGACATGTGACACAGGCTTTCTGGATGTTTTTTGTCACGGGGGAAGAAAGGGTGCACCATTCTTCAGCTGTGCCCGGGCAGGGCCACAAGCACTTGGGAGCCCTTTGTGATGCCACCTTGGTGCATCCCCAGAAGCGTTTTCTTCCAAACAGGAACTGAGTATTTTATTAATGCTCCATTTTTTTTCTCTTTGAACAGGAATCTTTGCCTACATGAACTATAGAGTCCCCCGGACAAGGAAGGAGATCTTTGAAACCCTCATCAAGGGCCTGCAGCGACTGGAGTACAGAGGCTACGACTCGGCAGGTGGGTCTGCGGCCACCTGCCTTGTTTCTGGGGATGGAGCTCCCCTGCTCTGCCTTCACCCATCTCCTCTGTAGGGGGTTTACAACCTGGGCCTTTTTCTGCTACTTCTTTATGTTTCTTTTCAATATAAAAATAACACTGTCCGGTAAAGAAATTTGAAACCTATAGAAAAATAGAAAGAAGAAACAAGGTTAAAAAAAAAACAAAAACAGACAAGCCCCTTCCTCAAAAGTTCCCCCATCAGGAAGCAGAGAGGGTACAAGGCTGCAGCCATGCAGCATGAGTAAGTCCTGAACAGCTGCTCTGTAGCGCGATGCCTGACCGTAACAACACTGTATTGTGCACATAAAAATTTGCCAAAAGGGTAGATTTTTTATTTTTTTGTTGCTCAGGCTGGAGTGCAGTTCCAAGAAATTGGCTCACTGCAGCCTGAAACTCGTGACCTCACGCCATCCTCAGCCTCCTCAGCAGCTGGGACTACAGGCACACACCACCTCACCCGGCTGATTTTTTATTTTTTGTAGAGATGGGGTCTCACTGTGTTGCCCAGCATGGCCTCAAACAATCCTCCTGCCTCTGCCTCCCAAAACACTGAGATCGTAGGTGTTAGCCAGCGAGCCCAGCCAAGAGGGTAGAGCTTATGTTAAGTCCTCCTATCACACACAATACATAAAGAGGGCAGGAGGAGGCTCTGAGAGGTGATAGGTTTATGGTGTAGCCTGCGGTGGTGGTTTCATGGGGGTGTCCTTGACTCCAAGCCCATCAGGTTGTAGACATTATGCACAGCTTTGTGTATGTCAGCCCTACCTCAGTGAGGTGGCTTCACTAAAAAAGGACCCCTGTCAGTCTTTGAGTCCCTCCTCTGGTTGCTGTTGTCTGTTGGGATGGTCTGCAGCGGAGGAGGGTAGAGGTGTTATACATCGACATTTTTTGTTTTACCTAATTATAATTATGCAGTTTTGTAATTTTACATTCTTCTCTTTTCACTTAGCATTTCTATGATCCTGAACTCCTTCTAAGTAGCTTTCTCAGTGGCTACACAATACTCCACTGAGTGGCTGTCTCAGAGTTCAGGCCTCCATTCACGACAGAGGTGGACATTTAATCTGTTAACCCTGTGTAATTACGCAGCCTGAGGAGAGAAGGGGAGCCAGATGATTTTAGATCCCTGTCAACTCTTAACGGAGGCAAGTCTGATGGGAGGAACACTAATGCAGTGGAGATACTGGCAACAACATCACAATGCAGAGAGCCCTTGGGGTAAATCCCTGGCCTGGGCCATTTCCATCAGCCAGGGCCTGGTAGCGCCTGCTGTGGGGAAGTGTCCTGAAGCTCACCCTGGGCAGGAGGCAGCTGTAGCCCAGGAGGAGGCAGGAGCTTCCCTACTTGTTAAGCATGGCCACGGTCACAGCCTCTTCTTTCAAAGTAGATTTCCTGAAAACTGTACAGCTCTCTAGCCTACCATTAACAGACAGCCCGGGGCGTGCAGCCCTGACGCTGCAGAGCACCTGTGCCAGGTATGTGAGACAAAGCTTAAGTCCCAAAATAACAAAAAATATCTACATCACAGGTGTGGCAATCGATGGGAATAATCATGAAGTCAAAGAGAGACACATTCAGCTGGTCAAGAAAAGGGGCAAAGTTAAAGCTCTGGATGAAGAACTTTACAGTAAGTGGAAGACCTCTGAGTCAGAGGAGCGAGTGCAGCACGAGCTGCTTCACAGGATTGTATTCCAAAAGTATGGGAGACCGAAAGTCTTCACTTGTCCCAGTTCAGATAAACAGAAGAAGTGTTAAGCCCATGCTGTAAAACTGTGCTTTACAGGGTGTGGGATGGTTTATTTTAGGTGGTAGCAGCACATGGATAATTTTTTTTTTTTTTGAGACGGAGTCTCACTCTGTTGTGCAGGCTTGAGTGCAGTGGTACGATCTTGGCTTACTGCAACCTCCGCCTCCCAGGTTCAAGTGATTCTCCTGCCTCAGCCTCCTGAGTAGCTGGGATTACAGGTACCTGCCACCATGCCCAGCTTATTTTTTGTATTTTTAGTAGAGACGGGGTTTCCCCATGATAGCCAGGATGGTCTTGATCTCCTGACCTCATGATCTGCCTGCCTCAGCCTCCCAAAGTGCTGGGATAACTAACAGGCGTCAGCTACCACGCCCGTCCAGATAATTTTTTTTAAGTGTTAATAGTTACATGCAGTAGTTATTTTAATTATTCTGGCAAATGATAGTGCTTTTCTATTTGTAGTAGGGATATAATCATTTTCTTTTTAAAATAAGCTTATTTCTGTGAAGAAGTGAGCTAAATTACAGAGAAGTAGTAAATAATCCTCAGCACAGGTGGTTTGTGGGCCAGCCCAGACTCCCGTGGTGGGACCTGTCATACCTCACCCCAGGAGTCGGGGGTGCAACACCAGGAAGAGCACCTACCTGGTGGGTAATGTGACTCGGTGTGACGACATCAGGTCGACTTCACAGTCCCAGGTCAAGGATTGTTGTTAAAGTGCAGCAAACTGATTTTCCTTTCATTTAGAGCAAGACAGCATGGACTTAAAAGTGGAGTTTGAAACACACTTCGGCATTGCCCACACTCGCTGGGCCACCCACGGGGTCCCCAGTGCTGTCAACAGCCACCCCCAGCGCTCGGACAAAGGCAACGGTACGTGGCATGCTTCCCCGTCCCCATGGTTCCACCTCACCCTGAGCTATGTCAGGGCCAATCCCTACCAGAGCAAGTTCCACGCCCTCCTGTAACTGACTTCTCAGCCTGCTTCACCTCCCCAAGAGAATGCAGATGTCCCATATCCCAGAGCTCTGCTGGTGGCCTCAGGAGGCAGGCAGCCTGGTCCCAGAGTGGTGCTGGTCTCCCGAGAATGCGCAGGAAAATGATGGCACTTAAAACCAGGAGAGCTGCTGGCTCCATGGAACCCAGCCCATGAGTGGGATGAGGCCGCGTGAGGGACTAAGGGGCCTGGGCACTGTTCCTCCCCAAGAGATGGAAATGTTCCCCAAGGCTGTGCCCTTCAGGGAAGGATGGGTTCTGTCCTCATGCAGCTAAACCCACCTCTTCCCCGCAGAGTGGTCCAGGTGAGGGCAGGGGCTGTACTGGTCTTGGTTGGTGTCTGAAGCACCATGGGCCCCAGCAGGAGACCTCTGCAGCCAGGGGCTTAAGGTTTGGAGAAGTAGGGGCTGCAGCCAGAAGCCCAAGGGCTCTTCCCAAGTGGAGAGCCCCCAGCTCAGCTTGCTTCATGTTTTTAAAAATTGAGAATCACTGTGCATGAAATTCCAGACTCTTGGCATCCCTTAGGATCTGGAAACACTGAGGTGATGGTGCCTCGGAGCTCCACAGATTGGCAACAGGCCGAGGTTGCTGTGACTGCTGTCCTCAGTGGGTTTCAGGCTCTTCTGTTCTCCCAGTCACCTCCTCAGGTCAGCTCACAGGTCCGTGTCACTTGCCTGGATCCCCAGGACAGCTCTCCATGCACGATTCTTTTAAATGACACCCTTGTCCCCTCTCATCGGGGAAAGACTGGTAGGTCTGCAGCTCCTGGTGGCAGCTCTCAGAGGTCTGTGGTCAGCCCCCAGGGCGCTGGGCCTCCTGCAGTGGGATGCAGTGGGCATGGAGCAGCGGGAGAGAGGATCTAATCCCTGTCTCCTCCCAGGCCTTCAAGGGCAGGCAGGAGTCTAGGATATAACCTGGGCCTTCCAGGGTGAGGCCTGCACTGGTCTTAAGCCCCTGAAGCCCCCAACCTAGACATGCCAGGGGAGGGTGTATAGCAAAGAGAGTGATTTCTGGAGTCAGCCAGACCCCTCCCCCCAAGACATCCTCTGGCATAGTGTAAGTTCTTGCCAAGCCTAATGTTAGATAGGACCAAATACATCAGAGCAGTTACTGGGGGCTTACTAGGAGGCACTAAGCCTTGACGCTTGACAAGTCCCACTGCAGTTAATCCTTGTGGAAGTCAGGCCACGGGAGCCCAGCACCACCCTGCTTGGTGTCCCCTGCTCACTGCAGATGTAACGGGGGGATGAGCAGGCACCCCCACCACCAACAGAAAGTACGGTGGTGCAGCTTCTCCCCAAAGCATTCTATAGGGCTTCACCAGCTCACCCTGCCCAATTTGGAAGGGAAGGCGTCCCCCAGAGAAGGAAAGGAGAGCTCCACCCACCCTGCACAGCAGAGTAGCTTGGTAGTAGCACAGTAGTCAGGGCTACTCATATATCCATGTGTCTGAGTCTTGAGGGAGTGAGGTTTTTGCTGGTGCCTGTTCCTTGGGTCTGGCCCATGCCTTGAACCACAGGGCATTACATGACTGAAGCACATACCCTGTATCCAGGAGGAGAACAGCAGATCCCATGGTGCTGAGGACCTAGAATGTACATCTGGCCAGAGCCCAGGTCAGATGCAGAAGCTGGTCCCTGGAGTAGTCATGCTGGCTGAGAAAACACTGCACCTAGACCATGTGCCCTGAGATGTTGCCACCTCAGCCACAGCCTCCTGCTCTCCCAAGTGACAAAATGAACCTCATCAGAAAACCCCCCACTTCAGTGCAGACAATGATTCTGACTATGTCCCCAAAGCAGGGAGGCTCCAAGAAGACCCACCCACACCCAAACTTGGACACTCTAGCCCTGACTCAGGATGAGTAATTCAAAAGAACAGGGCAATAAGCAAAGATTCATAAAATTTCATGAATAGCTCAGCAGTGATAGCTGAAGAGCATGCTTTGAAGGAAGTCTGAACACCCAGCAACTACACTGCACAAGGACATTACGCAAAGATTTTGCACAGACAACATGGATTCTAGAAAACAAGTTAATGATAGGATCATAGAGAGATAAAAGAAAATGTGACAGAATTAAGAGATAAGAGGATAGTGTAAAGAAACTGTATCACCCTAGACATGAAAAAAATGGGGAAGGGGAGCCAGTTAATACGGATCCAACATATGGGTAACTGGTGTGCACAAGAAGCAATCAGAGCACAGAGAAGCGTGCACAGAAGTGGTCAGCATGTCTGTTGAAACCGGGCTTTTCTTATTCAAGCCCTCCCATTTTTGGGTGTAAGCTCACAAAACAAATAATATGATTTTTCTTTTAGTAGAGGAAACCATGGTGAGAATAAAGAAAAAGGATAGTGGAAAAGGTTTTAAAAGATGCTGTAGGAGAAATCTTTGCTCAACTGAAGGAAAACTTGAATTGGAGATCCCAAGAAGGGATCAAAAATAGTCAGTAGGCGGGGAGCAATGGCTCATGTCTACAATCCCAGCACTTTGGGAGACGGAGGCGGCGTGGGGGGGGGGTCTCCTGAGGTCAAGAGTTCGAGACCAGCCTAACCAACACGTGGAAACCCTGTCTCTACTTAAAAAATGCAAAAAATAGCCCGGCATTGTAGCACGCACCTGAAATCCCAGCTACTCAGGAGGCTGAGGCAGGAGCATCACTTGAACCCAGGAAGGCAGTGGTTGTGGTGAGCCGAGATCACACCACTGCACTCTAGCCTGGGTGACAGAGCGAGACTGTCTCAGAACAATAATAATAATAATAATAAATAAGACTTCACAGTGATGCTTTGAAAAAAATAATTGTCAATATTTATGAAGTGCATCCAACATCTAGATACCTCCTGGTGGAATTATTGAACCTCAAGGGCAATAGGGAATCTTTCTGTCCTCTAGGAGCAGAGGGAAGGGGGGCTACTTGGCCAGAAAAATTCTCAGGCTGGCCTTGGACCTTTCCCTTAAGGCACTCATGCACACGCTATTCATTGAGAAAATGCAGTGGGGTGGAGGCAGACACATCCCTCACTGCACCCCAGGGTCAGCGGGGTGCCACCTGTGCAGAAGCCGCCCACATGAGCAGGATGTGTGGCAGGCCTGGGGGAGGTGGGAGAAGCTGCAGCCAGCAGATCCTGCTGTGCAGGAATGTGGCTGAGCCTGGGGATGCCAGAACTTCTGGGATTTTTCCCCTAAGAAAACCAAGATTTTAAAGTGAACACTCAGAATTTTAAAAACTCAAATATTGGGCCAAGTGTGGTGGCTCATGCCTGTAATCCCAGCACTTTGGGAGGCTGAGGCAGGCGGATCACAAGGTCAGGAGTTCGAGACGAGCCTAGCCAATATGGTAAAACCCCATCTCTACTGAAAATACAAAAATTACCTGGGTGTGGTGGTGGGTACCTGTAGTCTCAGCTACTTAGGAGGCTGAGGCAGGAGAATCACTTGAACCCAGGAGGTGGAGGTTGCAGTGAGCTGAGATCACGCTACTGCACTCCAACCTGGGCAACAGAGCAAGACTCTTGTTTCAAAAACCCCACAAATATTTTTACAACACAGTGTGGATCAAACAAAGCATGTGGCTGGACTGTCAGTTGGGAATGCCTGGAATCATTTCTGGAATGAAGGGTTCATCATCCCCACTGGACATGAACCCCAAAACCTGTTTGATATTACAGTAGCACACAGGGGAGAACTCTCTGCATGGTCAGGCTGGTGGTTGCTGGTCACTGAAAGAGGGATGTGTATTTCCTAGGATTCACATTGTAGTAGCTGCTGCAGTCTAGACATCAGTGTTAATCCCTGTTTCCATTGTAGTAGCTACCAGTAGATATCAGTGCTAATCACTGTAAACAAAGTGCACTTAAGTCTTTATGGGCCTGGAGTTTGCAGAGAGCTCTCAAGCCTTGAAATCATCTCTCTTCGCATCTGACTTGAACTTCCTTCTCAATAGCATTTCTCTCTTAACTTTTCTTTCAGAATTTGTTGTCATCCATAATGGGATCATCACAAATTACAAAGATCTGAGGAAATTTCTGGTAAGATGCTTCCCCTAGGTAATGTCTCAGTTCCATGGTATTGGTCTCCCCGGAAACTTTCCAACCATCTCATTTCCTTACGGAAACCAGCGTGGGAACTGAGACCCACACTCAGCCACGTCACCATGTTAAGCAGAAACTTCTGCCTCGGCTGAGCCAGGCCCTGCAGATCTTGTTTGAGGAGATATCAGGGCATTAGTGTTTATCTCAAGGGGCGCTGCAGATTCCCAGAATCAAACTAACAGGAACTTAGTTTTATTAAAGTGTCTGCATTATATAACACAGCCTCGGAGTTGGGGCGGGAAGTCAGACAGTGTCTAAAATTTGAATGGCTTTGTGGTGATGGTTGGGATGTGGGTGGATTTGACTCAACGTATTTTATCATTTTGACTGCTGTTATTTTGCAATGTCTAGATTAGTGGCAAGGGCGAGCTTCTGAGGTGGGATGATCTCAGGGCATCCTGGAATGACTCAGAGGTGTTTGGCTGTGTGATGCTGGCAAACATTTTTTGTCTCTTCCCAGTTTTCCTCGTTCTTGACTTAAGTCACTCCAAGCATAGATCATCAGGGAGGAGAGGGAGCTGGCCAAGCAGGCGTTGCACAATGACCACTCTCTCACACTATGTCGACTGCATATTTCAGGAAAGCAAAGGCTACGAGTTTGAGTCAGAAACAGATACAGAGACCATTGCCAAGCTGATTAAATATGTGTTCGACAACAGAGAAACTGAGGACATTACGTTTTCAACATTGGTCGAGAGAGTCATTCAGCAGTTGGTGAGTTACAAATCCCATCTGTCTAACTCATTCCTTCATTTTTTTCTTTAAAAACATTTTTTTCAAGCAGAAAATGGCAAGGAATCCTTTATTTTTTGTAAGCCCTTATTAGACAAACTTGCACACAGTCCTGAGGATAAAAAACAGCTCATTTACAGTGTCTGGTCTTAAGATATTACACTCTTGTAGACCTGGAAGACATTCTGTGGTTTGGTTCATCAACATCAAATAGAAAGTGCCCTGCTTCATTCTGACACTTCCAAAATTGTGAGTGGCATTAGAGTCTATGACTTCTTACAATGTACACATGAACGTGGTGGTGGTGTGCAGGAGAGGGCTGTGGTACCAAGGGAGGATGTCATTTTGCGGTTTTTTTTGTTGTTGTTCTTATTTTTGTTTTTGAGACGGACAGAATCTCACTCTGTCACACAGGCTGGAGTGCAGTGGTGCAATCTTGACTTAGTGTAACTTCTGCCTCCCAGGTTCAAGCAATTCTCCTGCCTCAGCCTCCCAAGTAGCTGGGAGTACAGACATGCACCACCGTGCCCAGCTAATTTTTGTATTTTTAGTAGAGACATGGTTTCACCATGTTGACCAGGCTGGTTTCGAACTCCTAACCTCAAGTGATCCACCTGCCTTGGCCTCCCAAGTGCTGGGATTACAGGCATGAGCCACCATACCTAGCCTGTTTTTGTGATAGCCCTATCAGAGCATGTCTGTATGTGGAACAGAATGGCCCAAAAGAGGGAGAGAAGGAGAGAGATCGGTGACATCCCAGAGGACAGAGCCCAGGGAGCTGAAGTCCCTGAGAAGGGAGCACACACTGGGGGTATTGTCCAAGGGGAGGCCCCCACACTGAGGAGGAGGTACAGCAGACACAGGCCCACGTGGGGCGAGGGAGGAGGAGAGGGCTCCAGGCCTCTCAGAGCCCATCCTCCCAGGCGGCAATGCCACCCAGTAGCTCCCCCAGGGCCATGGCAGCCTGGACACTGGCCTGGAGCCCAGAACATCTGGCAGGCACCACCTTGTGGTTTAAAATATATTATTCTTGAGCAGGTGTTTTCAGGGTCTGATTTAAAAAGTAAGTCTACTATTGAAACCCTTTTTGTCCTCTAACTCCTGTTTTTGGAGGTCCATCATTTAGAGGATGTGTTTATAAATAACAGCTTATCCCACACTTAATGCACTGGATAATGTACATTGAGCCAGTTAGGTATTATAGCATGCTGTTTTTTCTTTTCCATTTTTATTTTGAAATTTTAGAAATACCTCTCTCATAATGACACTTAAGACTTTTCCTGGCTGGGAGAGTACAGGGCTCTTTTTGGCAGAGAGTGAGCAGCGTTTTTTTTTGTTGTTGTTGTTGACAAAAGCAGCAGGGTCTGCCTGAAGCCCCCTGGTTTGGGGCAGTTTGAAAGCCCTGCTGAGGCCTGGGGATGCCAACTCAGGTTTCTCTGGCCTTGCAGCTGAGTTGGCAACCTAGACCCGACATGCTGACCACACAGGCCTGGGGCTGCCTGCAGCTCCCACACTTGGAGGATGGCATGTCGAAATTCAGATTTGCAGCTGTTTATATATAACTGAGCTTGGCTAGGGTTGTGGTAAATTAATACAGGCAAGACCTAGGGGAGAATTTTGCACCAAGAATTTAAGTAGAAAAAGCATCTGGAGTCTTGTGTTGGAACTGGATTCTAGTTCTGGCTTTCCACAAACCAACCACATGTTGAGCTAAAGTGCAGTTCACAGGGGCTTGCTGAGTAGGTGCGGTCCCTGAGCAGGGCAGGGCAGCCTGGTCCCAGCTATCATCTCCTGTGTCTCTTACTGCCCCTGTCCACCCAGCTGGCACCCCGCCGGGCTCCCTATGGGCCTGGGCAAGCGTGCTGCACATTGCTCACTGTGGAATTCACACATTTTGGTCTGTGGTACTTCCTGTGACACCGTCTGTTTTGCTTTCCCTCATGACATTACCCCAAATGCGCTGTTCCTGCACTCAGCTCCCTGAGGGACCCCAGGACCTCCCACCAGGAAGAGGGGCCCAGGGAGACCCATCTGGGGTGTGGCCAGGCTGCAGCAGCATGGCTGATGGAATGAGTTGATTCTCACTATTTATGTGTTTTCAGGAAGGTGCATTCGCGTTGGTTTTCAAGAGCATCCACTACCCAGGAGAAGCTGTTGCCACACGGTAAGGCAAAACACACTGGCATTTCCCATAAGAAAGAAATAAAATAGTGGCTGGGGACGGTGGCTCAAGCCTGTAATCCCAGAATTTTTGGAGGCCAAGGTGGGCAGATCATGTGGTCAGGAGATCGAGACCATCCTGGCCAACATGGTGAAGCCCAGTCTCTACTAAAAATACAAAAATTAGCTGGGCATGGTGGCACGTGCTTGTAATCCCAGGTACTTGGGAGGCTGAGGCAGGAGAATTGCTTGAACCAGGGAGTGGGAGGTTGCAGTGAGCTGCAATCACACCACTGCACTCCAGCCTGGTAACAGCAAGACTCCATCTCAAAAAAAAAAAAAAAAAAAAAAACAAGAAAAGAAAAGAAAATCACATAGCTGGAGAGAGAAGGGAGAGATAGGGCCTCTGGCACACTGGTATCTAAAGGACAACTGTGGCTCAGCCCGGGGGACTGCACCCCACTATCTCTATGGCCGGTGGTGCTACACTTCTGAATTTTTTAAAAAAGAAACCAGAAAGTTGGATTTTTATTTGAAATCTCCAGATTTTCAGAGGTAGGCAACAAATTCCAGTTATAAGTAAACTTGTACAGATGGGGCAGATCCAGGTTTTGTGGGGCTTGAAGCCTGTACAATACGGGGCCCCCCTTTAAGAAAAAGCATGCAAAATTATGAACACAAAACTAGGAAGCAAAGTGAATACTGATTTGAATTCAGTACAGAAGAGGCCTTGAAGGCTCAGAGCTGAAGCTTCACCTTCACAAAGGAGCATCCCAGAAATCAACTTAGAGGCCTGGTTCAGCCCATGTGTCCCTCTATTATGGTGGGCCCCCAGTGCTGTGCAGATTTATAGAAGGAGATTAAGTGCCATCCTCTTTATATTCAAATGGGTGATCATCCATCCATCCACCCATCCATCCATCCATCCATCCATCTAACCATGTAACAAATATGTGCCGTGCACTTACTGTGTGCTGGGCCCTAAGGACTTAGTGACATCTGACCTGGTCCCTGCCTTGAAGGGCTAAACAGATGTGCAGGAGGGCAGAGAAGGGCAGAGGATGGTGACGCCCTATGCCGGGCCCCAGCACAGGACATCACCTTACCTGGCAGAGGGGCAGTGGTGGGTAGCCCTAAGCAGGAGGCTGCCTGGGGCAGGCAGGCAGTGGGGAGGAGCCAGCATGAGCAAAGGCAAGGGGTCCAGAGGTAGTGGGACCTCCCAGGATCCCTGTTGGCAAGGTGGGGGTATCGTGCAAGGGCATTGGTGGGACGGAGGCATCCAGGCTCAGGGTGTGCTTACTGACACCTGCTATGTGCCAGGCATGGGAGCCAGTGGTGAGCAAGGTGGTGTGGACACTGCTCCAGGGCCTCAAAGGCTGCAGGGAGTGGAGAAGCAGACAAGGCCGGCTCTATATGGCCTCAGTGCCCTGCGGGCTGCAGGCTTCATTCTGAAGCTTCAGGGGAGACATCTAGAATGAATCTGTGTCTTTGAGAGACTGGGCCAGAGAGGGTGAGGCTGTCTCTCCCAGACTGCCATAGTATCTCGGCAGGAAACAGCAGGAATTTATCATGATTTTTAAAATCTTTTCTAAGACTGGATCTAATTTGCCATTTGGAATTTAATTCCTTCAGTTCATAGAATTATAAAATACCAGTTGGTTCCTATCAAATTAAGAAGCCCTTTTTAAAATCTAATTTTATCATGATGTTACTATTTTAAATGAGCTCAGAAGAAAGCAGCGTGAAGAAGCAATAAAGCTTTATTTTTTAAAATTGCTTATAACTGAGGGCTCTGTAACCTCCAGGACAATCTTTAGGTTGTCTTGGGAGAATTATACGTCTCAAGGTCTAGAGAAACCGCAGAGCTCAATCTACAGCAATAAAATTTGGGGGAGTCATTTGCCAAGAAAATTAGATAAGCATGTACTTTCTCACTGCCATTATTATAAACTGTTTGTGCTTGGTGCCCACTGGACCCAGAACTGTGTCTCAGATTTGCTTTACACAATAAATGATTGAAATATTCAAGGTGTTCATAGCACCTTCCTCAAAGCCCCAGGCTTTGTCCCCTGCTTTGAGAAGTCATAAGTGGGATCCAAACAGGACAACATGACTGGAAAGCAAGGTCTGTTATTGTTGAAGAAAAATTTAGGAACTGCAATGAGTCAGGCTAACAGACCATGGATATATGTGGGCTGGATTCAAGCTGATGAACAAGTACTTAATTAGTTTCATTGATCTAGCAAGAAATTGCTTAAGGTAAAATGTCACCCAGTTGTATTCTAATTCATGTGTTTGAAACAGCTCTCTTAAATTGTCTTATTACAGTGTTCGTCTGTGTTTTCTTCTTATTAATAAATTAATGTGCAGAGGCAGAATGGCACACATCCTTTATTAACTACTACAATTTTACCTGCCTGGGTTCTAAGAACTGCAGGTTTAGAACGCATGCATTACCAGAGTGAGACGCTTATTTCTGTGCACACCTATGGTAAATTTTATTTGCACACTGTAATTTATAAGAATGAGCAAAGGATCAGATTTTGGAGGCAAGATGTCATTAAAATCATGAGATCTTAATCACATTCACCACTAGAAGTTGTAAATAGAAGGAAATATCCTAAAGACTCTTTCCTGAAGATTCCCTGCCGAGGTACTCAGAGAGCCGGTCGCCAGTGGCTGAAACAGAGACCCTGGAAAGGAGGCCTGAGTGAGGGCCCTTCACCTTAGCCAGCTGTAGACTTCCCAAGATTTTGCTTGTGACAATCACTGTCCCCTTTATGATGAAGTCTACCTGGTACAGGGTGAAGATTCTAAACTTCATCCACAGGGTGTCACTCAGGCAGAGACAAAAACTACCCAGGGAATTGCCGTATGTCACCTACAAAGTAGAGAATATACAAAAGTCAATCAGTCTAGTGCCCACTAATGCCAGAGAACTGGGCTAGGGGAAGGGAAGGAACAACAGGGGGTCTTTGGGCAGATGGTGGGTGCAGAGCCCTATCATTGTAGGGATGTGCTGCCACCGAGGCTAGGTGGAGACCCCGAGTGCACCTGCGCCCCACCAGCACCTCCTCCACTGCTGAACACTCAGCCTCTGCCGTCTAACCATGTGGGTTGGTCATGTGTGGAGACTCAACTGTACTGGAGGAGGCCTGGCCTGGGAGGGCAGGGGTGGGAAAGGTTACCAGGCTTACTGGGTAGGTGAGTGATGCCAAGTCAGGGTCCTGGGACTCAGGACCTGGCCATTTGGTCCTGTGCTCCAGACATCCATCCTGTGGGACCTAAACAGGATCCTCCATCCCTGGGAAAGGGCTAGATTTGGGAATCCCACCTCAGTTGCTGGGCAGACACCCAGCCCTGGGCGTCAAAGGCGATGGGTAACTGGATGCCTCCTCCCTGCAGGAGAGGCAGCCCCCTGCTCATCGGAGTCCGCAGCAAATACAAGCTCTCTACAGAACAGATCCCCATCTTATACAGGACGTGTAAGTTTCTCAAGAAGGACTGGAACAGCGCAGCTGCTGCCCGGCGTCGCAGGACTCAGCAGCTGCTCTGGCACGGTCAGCTCCCCTCCGAGGCAAGGATGTCCCACTCTGAGCCAGACCCAACGGGCGCACAGCTCCAGGTCTAAAAGGTTTTCGTGCAACTGAGACTTGGCTCCGTTATTTTTTTAAGCTTTTTATTATGGACATGAATGTATCATGATTTTGTATATTGTCAAACATAGACAAAAGTGCCGTTGTATAATGGCAACTGTGCCTTGATTTGAGTGCTTCTTTGGTTTGTTTTTGTTTGCATTCCTCTCACACTGTAGCCATTTAAATGCTTTTGCAGTCGTACTGTGCTATTTGGGGATCTTTTACAGGATTTGGCTGACGCAGCCAAAGCTAAAAATTACAAATTTCTCCCACATATATTCAGAGGGGAAATTGGTTCCCTGCTGCATGTTATGCAAACAAAACATCCCAGTGGGATTTGCAACTCATTCCTCCATTTGCTAGGCACTCTGGAGAATGTGAAGAATATCTGTAAGACACGGATGAAGAGGCTGGACAGCTCCGCCTGCCTGCACGCTGTAGGTGACAAGGCCGTGGAATTCTTCTTTGCTTCTGATGCAAGGTAACTGAGCCTTCTTCTCTTCACTTCCTGGGATTATGTAATCAAAGAATGCTTGTCTAAACACTGCAGGTTCTTACTCATCCTTCCATGTGAGCTGTCGTGGCTCAGCAAGTCGCAGGGCCAGAGCAGAGTTCAGTCGTCCCTGGCCCTGGGCCTGGAGTCCTTGTCCTAGGAGCACCTGCGTGACTGTGGCAGGTAGCCCTGGTGGCCAAAGGCCAGATGCACTGGTGGGCACAATGCTTTGAGCCTGCACAAAATAAATGGGTTAGTTGCCAATGTTGGAAAATTGGGAGATTTCACAGGAAAATCTGGATCTCTAGCTTCTCTGGAAGAATTAGCTGATCTGGGTACACTGTGCTACCCTCTCTCAGGCAGCAGGTGTCTGGATCTGCTCAAAGCCTGCTCCCTTTAGATGGGTCAAGTGTCTCCACACCTCAGTCCCTCCCATGCCTCTCCCTTCCTTTGCCTGATGTGGGACCATTTGTGAAAGACAGAGCCAAGATGTAGGGAGTATTTCATTTGATTCTAAAGTCCATATTCTCATCAGTCCACCAAATAATGATTTTGAAGAGACAGAGAGAGAGAGAGAGGACAGAGGGCAGGGGTGGAGGGAGAGATAGAGAGAGAGAGAGAGAGAGAACCAGAACACTTTCCTGCTATTTGAAGTAGAAAACCCCTGTAATCACCTCTAGTACCTTCTTCAAAGACCCAAGGCTTGGGTCTTTGTTATATATTTCCATTCTTGATGGATTTTCTCTTTCCCAACCAGCCTGTAATAGGGTCTCACTGTGAGGCAGGGAAGACACCAAGCCAGGTCTCCTGGGAAATGGGAGGGACAGGGAGGCAAGGCCTGGTTAAGCGCATAGCCAGCATCATACTTAACGTTGAGGTCGGGGCAGAGCTTCCCAAATGGTGCTCCTTAGAACATGCCTTCAATGAGAGGCTGGTATTTTTTCAGTGATTCTGAAACACACAGAACTGTAGTTATTGGCATTGTGCCACTGGAATTTGTTGAAGCTTTTATTTCTTAGAAGTTTGTCAAATAATTGTGATCTTAACAATCAATAGTAACTTATGTTCAGTGAAATAGGGTAGATGTTTCTTTTTTTTTTTTTTTAAAAAGCATGAGTGCCTGAAAGGAGAGGAAATAGTTATTTGTAGGCAATACTATTATACATTTTTAAATCCAGCCAAAAGTCTGTTAGAACCGGTAGTACTGACAGCTGGGAATAAAGGTGTGGAAATCCTATATCCCAGCCTTAGCTTCTGACCTGTGTCCGGCATGAGTGGGACCACGTTCACCTTGTTCTCCAGTGTCACCTTATATGACCAGGCACGAGGCTGTCTGCAAACGTTAGGTGAACCAAAAAAGTAATACTACTCACCACAGCATGCATAAATATAAACACACATTATCATACATTGTTGGTTGGTTAATGCTACAATGTAAGCAGTGTTGATCTGTTGGAGACAGGATAGGGCCATTTTTACTTCTTGTCACTCCGTATTTGTACTTTTTATACAATGGGTATGTTTTGTTTAAAATATTTTTTACAGTACAGTGGCTTGCGATCCTTCTTTCTCTTTCTTCCCTAGGATCTGGCTAGATACACCTTTCTTAGAGCCTTAGACCTTGATAGTTTCTCTCCTTACCTTTGCACCAAGAGTTCAAGTGTTCATTTTCTGGCAGTCACATGTGGGTGTGGCTCTGGATAGAATGAGAATGTTTTCTTTTTTTGTTTGTTTGTTTTGAATGGTCTCTCATTCTGTCACCAGGCTGGAGTGCAGTGGTGTGATCTTATGCCGAGTGATTCTCCTGCCTCCCGAGTAGCTGGGATTACAGGCACCTGCCACCATACCCAGCTAATTTTTGTATTTTTAGTAGAGACAGGGTTCACCACGTTGGCCAGGCTGGTCTCGAACTCCTGACCTCAGGTGATCTGCCCACCTTGGCCTCCCAAAGTGCTAGGATTACAGGCGTGAGCCACCATGCTTGGCCGAGAGTATTTTCTCTAAGAGTCCTTCAAGCCCAACCTGATGGGTTATACCACAACTATGTACCATTAATCACCTTTCTTTTTCATTTAGCAACATTTCAAACTTAAAATTATTTTAAAAAACACTTTGTTTTATGATCTCAAGGGAAGAAAGTCATTATTCCTTTCCATACAGAGAAAGTTATAAAAATAAACACAATGACCCTGTGTTTCTTTGGTAAACATAGCTTGCAGATTACTTTTAGGGCCCCTTTGTGTGCATGTGTTTAAGAAACTAGGTCTTTTGTCCTGATGAATTTCCCATTGTCTGGATTTTGCTGAGTGCATCCCCTGGTGTCATTTACAATGTTCCTCTGTCCCGTATGTTTTCTGTACACTAGAGGTTACAAGTATTAAAAGCTCGATTTTATTTAGGTTTGATCTATTTTGGCAAGACTACATAGTTGATGGTGTGTCCTTCCATCAGGAGGCAGGTAGTGTCTCACCATCTCTCTTTTTGTGCTAAGAGCCAGCAGGAGCTTGAGTGTTGCCAGCCTTATCCATCCATGATAAAGCTTCGGTCAGCTTTTCACCTCCTGGTTTCGATAGCCATGGATGGCCCCTGATTAGCACTATTAAAATTAGGAGTTCATAAGTTGATTATTCTAATTCTATTATTTCTTCATTACTAGCTATATCACTTAGAGAAACTTGCTTTCATAGAGTATGTGGTTGTTCCAAAAGACAGATTGTTTAGATTCTTTCCCTACATGATTCAGAATAATGTGTTGGTTCTCAAGTATCCTCCAGAGATGACATTGTTTGGATCCTGATTTGAAGAAACCAGTTATAAAAAGACAGCCATGAGATTATTGGAGAAATGTGAACATACTGAATATTTGATGATATAAAGGAACAACTATTAATTTTAGATATGATTGTGGTATTATAGGTTAAAATAGTTTTAGAGCTATATGCTAAAGTGTTTACAAAAGAAATGATATCATGTCTGGGACTGGCTTCAAAATAATTCCTTGGGGAGGGGAGGGAAGAGTGGAGAAGAAGAGGAAGATTCACTTGCAAATCAATGTTTTTAGTGTGTCATCTCTGTCCCTCCTAAAATGCCAATGATGTGCCCCCACACATGGGGAACAGCAAGGGGCTGCTGCCTTGAAACTGCTCAGGGCAGGGTGCTGATGATGATGCCTGTGTGTCCCTTGCCCCAGCGCTATCATAGAGCACACCAACCGCGTCATCTTCCTGGAGGACGATGACATCGCTGCAGTGGCTGATGGGAAACTCTCCATTCACCGAGTCAAGCGCTCAGCTAGTGATGACCCATCTCGAGCCATCCAGACCTTGCAGATGGAACTGCAGCAAATCATGAAAGGCATGTCCTTGAGAGTCCATGTGCAGCAGCCTTGGGAGCTGACCCTCCTGGTAGCACTCCTAATACTCTCTGCCTGGCCCTGGTAGAGGCCACAGCCCTCCCACCCTCTGTGGCCACCAGGACAGGGCTGCAGGTGTCCTATGGCTTGCACAGTTGAGGGGATGTGGGGAGGCTGGCCTGGTGCTTCCAAGGGGGACTCCTGTCTGCAGCCGGGTGCCAGGTCCTCCCTGCTAGAACGGAGCCCAGTGTGTCAGCTGCCTTCCTTCACCAACGCTGGGGGACTCACTCCCACCCTCAGGCATCATTTCTCCTCTGGGTGGGAGGTCTGCAGTAATGGGGGTGGGGGGCACACTTTCTCCCTACTAGGAGAGCCTCTCTGTCTGCATCCACCTCCATCTCCCTGCAACCTCTGCCCCACAGTGCAGCCTGAGCAAACTTTTAAGAACACGAATCAGCCCCTGTGATCATCCCCCTGCTCAAGGCCCTCCAGTGGCTTCCTACTGTTCTTGGAATAAAATCCAAACTCCCTGCCGCAGCCCATAAACCCTCACACCCCCACCAGAGCCAAAGCCTGGTCCCACCACACTCAACCCTCTGTCCCACTGTGTTCCGCCACAGCCCTTGCGTTCACTGTTCTTCTCATAGGACTGGTTCCTTTTCATCATCTCCAGCTCCCCTGAAATGTCACCCCCTCAGAGAGTCCTTCTCTGCTCCTGTGTCTGCCGTGGTCCCTCCCCCTACGGTGGCCACCCCTTATTCCCCTCACTTGCTTCATTTGCCTGTTGCACCAGTGCCAGGTCATGGGTGGCAGGCCGGGAGCACTGGCGATGTTGGCATAATGAGCGTGCGTATCCTAGAGAACACTGTGTACCCCGCCTGTGGGCGCCTCCAGAGCATCAGGCGCAGCTGCTGCATCAGGATCTCAGACACCCTGCAGCCCCATTGTCCCATCAGCACCATGCAGCCCCACTCAAACCAGAGCACTGGAAATGCCTGTGCGGCTGGAAAGGTTTTTATTACAGAAGCTAGGAGGGTATTTATTAAAAGGAAAATTGCTTATTTCTTTGGGCCTGCTTAGCTGTATTTCCCTAACTTGGTGGCTTTTTGGGACTAAAGCACTTTACTTTCTTTTGGTCTTGCTAACGGGAACACAGCCCAGAGGGACCAGCCAAGCCATTTGTTACTTGCATCCTCTGGCAAACCCCTCCCTTCCTCAGCCTGCAGGGTCCAATATGTAAATTGAAGATGATAGTCATGGTTTCTGACCTGCTTCCCTCTGAAAGTCCATGTCAAGCAGGATGATCCTGGGGATGCCTTTGGGAATCTGCAGTAAACTTTACAGGAGTTGCTATCACTACTGCATAAGGAGAAGAAGTGAACTATTCCTAATGAAAAGCAGGAAACGTAGTGAAATTAAAACTGACCAGATGTTTATTGGACCAGGTAACTTCAGTGCATTTATGCAGAAGGAGATCTTCGAACAGCCAGAATCCGTTTTCAATACTATGAGAGGTCGGGTGAATTTTGAGACCAACACAGGTAATTCCTACATTCAGTGGGGAGCTTCTGCCTATGCCTAGTGCCAGGGAATGTGGTCACTGTGTAGACTCAGCGTTAACACCCTGCCGTGTGCCCTGCAGTGCTCCTAGGTGGCTTGAAGGACCACTTGAAGGAGATCCGACGATGCCGACGGCTCATCGTGATTGGCTGTGGAACCAGCTACCATGCTGCGGTGGCTGTAAGTGTGACACATGCGCGGGGAAATCAACAGCAGTCTAGGGCCAGACACTGGGCTTCAATTTTATCACTCATTTGGCCTTCTGAATTTGGCTAAGCCATTGTACCCGTTCTCACGAGCTAGAGTGAGAAATGACAGGGAGCCCTTTTATATTTGAGGTGGCCTGTGGGTAACCCTCACCACCTGGACAGTGAGGTTTCATGTCACAAACTGTCCCTAGAAGCTCAGCTGCCCCATGTCCCTGTCGTGCCTGTGACTGACTTTAGTCCCCATGTTTGTTGGCTTCAGACGCGGCAAGTTTTGGAGGAACTGACTGAGCTCCCTGTGATGGTTGAACTTGCTAGTGATTTTCTGGACAGAAACACACCTGTGTTCAGGGATGATGTTTGCTTTTTCATCAGCCAGTCAGGTAAGGGACACAGTCACGTGGCTAGCCTTGCATCAGGTCAGCTCTGGGGTCTCTCCTCTTCGACTTCATCCAGTTAAGCCCTCTGCATGGCCACCCTGTGCTGCAATCCCTCTCTTGCAGCAGGTCATTTAACCCTTAGAGCTGTGGATTACTGTCACTGTTGTACGGGGAGGGCAAGAGATGTCTAAGGTCATGCAGCCAGGGGTGACTGAGCCAGAATTAGGATGGAAATCCACGCCTATTAGTTTTTCCTCTGCCCTGTGGCTTCTCTCTCTTCTTGCCTGTTCAACACTTCAAGGACCACTTATTAAGAGTCACGTGGAGGACCCAGTGTGGGCTCTGTGCCCAAGTGCCCAAGCCGAGCTGCCTGTGGCATGCAGTGCCCATGCTGCCTAGCAGGGGGAGGTGTGGGGAGATAGTACTCCCTTTTAGGGCCAAGCTAAATGCACCCATCTGGTGCCATCCCAACACTAGGCTTGGACATTTTCTTCAGCTGCCTCAGGACGGTGATCCAGGGCCATAGGCTTGGAATCTCCTTGAGCTCATGGAGGATTTTTGAAATGTTTTAATTCTGGAGAATTCTAAACCTTTATAAAAGTAGAGATATTCATATAATGAATTGCCTAGCCTCAGCACTGATCAACCAGCCCAGCTGGTGCTGGTTGGACACACTTACATTAAGCCCTCATCTCCATGGGGTTACTTTGAAGCCAATCCCAGACATCATGATATTCATCCATATAAATACTTCAGGATGTATGATTAAAATGATAAAGACAAACATCTAACCACAGTGTCATTGTCATTACCACAACTAAAATATTGATTGTAATGCTCTATTATCTACTGGGATTTTTTTTTTTTTTTTTTTGAGATGGAGTCTTGCACTGTTGCCCAGCTGGAGTGCAGTGGCGCGATCTTGGCTCACTGCAACCTCCGTCTCCTGGGTTCAAGCCATTCTCCTGCCTCAGCCTCCCAAGTAGCTGGGATTACAGGTGTGCCCCACCATGCCTGGCTAATTTTTGTATTTTTAGTAGAGATAGGGTTTCACTATGTTGGCTAGGATGCTCTCGATCTCTTGACCTCGTGATCCACCTGCCTCAGCCTCACAAAGTGCTAGTATTATAGGCGTGAGCCACCACACCTGGCCTCTATTGGGACTTTTAGCACTGCTTCCATTTTCAATTTTAAATACCATTTCCATTTTGTTGACAAGTGAAGAAAAACCAGTACAGACACACCAATCATCCGGCCCACCACCTTATGACCTACGTTCACCTTTGGGTTTATGATCCCATAGGTGGACTTAATGTGAAAATAATGCAGTGGCAGCTTCCGAGTCCCTGTGTGTATAGAAGTCAGCCCTGTGTGTATAGAAGTCAGCCCTGGCCGGGCGCAGTGGCTCAAGCCTGTAATCGCAGCACTTTGGGAGGCCGAGGCGGGTGGATCACTAGGTCAAGAGATCGAGACCATCCTGGTCAACATGGTGAAACCCGTCTCTACTAAAAATACAAAAAATTAGCTGGGCATGGTGGCGCGTGCCCGTAATCCCAGCTACTCAGGAGGCTGAGGCAGGAGAATTGCCTGAACCCAGGAGGCGGAGGTTGCGGTGAGCCGAGATCGCCCCACTGCACTCCAGCCTGGGTAACAAGAGTGAAACTCCGTCTCGAAAAAAA